>NC_140937.1:122340552-122598052 GCF_014529385.1 Adiantum capillus-veneris | reverse complement strand
AATTATGTAATTGGATGTTTACTATGTAGTATGATATGCATGTCACACTACCACTTGGAATCTAGTTTGGTCTTGGGGCTACTAGAGTTGACTTGGTAGGTTACTTTGACACTACATGTGTTGTTTGGTATTCTTCATAGTTAGATATTCAGTCAAAACTAATTACAAATGGTTCTTTTTTTAAAGTTACATTTCAGTATAATAAGAGAATGGTAAAGCTTACATTCCTCAAGCATCGACATGTATGCATGTCACATTTAATTGCCTGGTAATTGAAGGAATGCACAATCTTCTGTAGATTTTTCTCATGCCACAATTATATTTTAAGATATCCTTGGTGTAATGAGAGTGTTAAAAAGCTCGAAAATAAAGTTTCAATTGCAAAAGCTCGAAAATGGAAGCTTGCAAATATAAAATCCCCGTTGAGGACTTGCTAGATATATTCTTCAGAGGTAAAGCGAGTTGTAAGTGAGATAGCCAGAAGCATTTTTTTCTTCAATTTTCTCAATACTTTCAAAGTGCTATACCGTTTTTTATTTTGACTTTAATTTGTATGATTTTGTTTGTTTTTGCTCCTAGTTTCTTTTCAACACATAGGAGTAGAAACTAACACCATCAAATTGGGCTGAAAAGATCAGGGAAAAGGGAAGAAAACCATATTTTGGCAAAAATAACCATAATTTTGAAGTTCTAAAAATTTGATGGTATACATATAAAAGTTGATCCAAAACCAAAAAATTGTTGACCAAGGGCTTTGGAATACTCAATAGAAGCCGCCTAGAAAATTTGAGCAGACTTTGTGGAGAAACATGGATCGCGATCCATGTACCTCAGAGGCCATTTTGCAGAAAAGTGATCAATGACCCTTGGCATAAGTAAGATATTGCTATGATAAAAGTTTTTTTGAAAGAAAAATTCAAAAATTAGTTCAAAATTGGTTGACAAGGCAGAAATAGTAAAAACATGGGTTTTAGACACAAAACTGGGCATACCTTGAGATTTTGTGATCCATGATTTGTAGCACCACTCTCAAAATATCATACACATAAACCTATATCCTCAATCATGCATGTATCATGTACAAAAGGGTCATAGTAGAATTGTGCACTAAAAGACCATTCTACATCAACACTAGAATTTATAGATTCTACAATGGCTAGATTCGAAGAAGATTCACTTTTGTTCTTATGTGCCTCTTTAGCCTTTAGCTTAGGACATTAAATTATCCGAGGCTTCATCAAATAAATAATAGCTCTACAGTAATTGGAACACAAATTTTCCTTCTCTTTTACCAAATTTACAAGATGCATTGCAGGTATGGGAGGAAATTTATGGTTTGCTACTTGAAGAAGAAACATTGGAAGTAGAGGCATTGTTATTGCTATCTCTCCTTTGTGCAATAACAAAAGAATGATCAACATCACATTACTTACACCTATCGTAGCCTCTTGTAACAACAAAGGGACTAACCCATAAAACTTAATAGCATTATCATTGCCCTATCCAAAAAGCCTCAAAGTAGAAGCAAAAGTTCGGTAATGCATCTAAGACAATATACATAAGTGAATGGTCAAGAATGACTTGACCTTCAACAATAAGTTTCTCATTCAATATCTTTGATTTCAGCAAGAAATTTCCGTTTTATCTTCCTCATGCATGATCTTTATTTCTAGGTAATTGTGCACTAATGATATTTTTGCCTCATTGTTGCGACTTGCATACAATCCTATTAGAATGTTCAAAGCCTATTTTTTTTGTTTTGATTGAACAAACGTGAGGAGTTACAGTGCACCTACTAGACAATGTGCACCTGCACATCTCTAATAGCAAAACCTGAATATACATCAAAATCTTTAACAATGTTCCATACACCCTTGGAAACGAGTACATGCGATATCATGTAAACCCAAAATGGATAGTCATCTCCATCTAATCTATCATTAAGCAACAAACAACATCTTGAGAATGTCATTGCTCTTAGCCATAGTGAAAAATTGAACATGATGTAGAAAAGGCCCAAGTATGAGTAGAAACTGAAGGAAAATTGCAAGTGCTTTATCGCAAAAATCATAGTAGACTATTGAAGACATGTTATATAGAAATTTGCAATGGAAGAAATTTTGCACAAACGGAGAAAATTGCCTACATAGTACTTGTAGTGGAAACGAAGGCTATAATGAGCCAAAATCAAAATCTTGAGCACACCAAGGTCTCCCAAAGTACATAATGACTTCTTTACACTCGCCAAGCTCACTCAATTTGGAGAAAGTGAGCAAGGGGATACTGTCAATGCTAGCAACTATACTTGGGAGAAGGTAACCTGCTATGATATCAATTGTTAAAGTTAGGGTTGTAGGAATTCACATACAACTTGGAGATAAAGAAAGATCAAGGCACACAATATATTGGTAAGTGTGTGATAGCCCTAGAGTGATGGGTGTATATATAAAGCACATGAGATAATACTTCATAGTAAGGAAAAAAAGTGCACCAATGGTCACTACCATCTACATGTTGGGGTGTGTGACACATTTTCACCACCACAAGTGAGAACCCTCCCTACATTGAAAGCCTACACATTTGGCATCATTGCTTACATCAGCAGATGCTCTCCCTCAACTCTATAAAAGAAGCCTAAGAAACCACACTATGTATCCAAGTCATATCCATGCAAAAGCCATCATTCTAGCCTACTTTGTACCCATCATTTTCATCTAGCTTATCATTAATCTACTCATGATTTGCCATTTTTATTAGTCTCAATATCCATCTCTAATCTCTTTGTAATTAACTTACTAATCATGCCATGAATGGATCATTAATGTTTCTTCCATAATCACATTCCCTTTCATGTGGTATTAGAGCCAACGGTTATACACTTGCCAACCTCAATTTCCCCTTACTCAACAATTTGCACACCACATTGGTGCAATGCAGTGGATAAAGATCGAGGGGTGTTTGTTGGAATTAGGGTTGCAAGAAAACACACACAACTTAAAGAAGATGAAGGAAGCTCAAGGCACACAACAAAGAGTGTATTACTTAGTGCACAATGGAATGATAGATTTCCCTAGAATGATGAGCGTATATACAATGCACGGGGGGAAAAAACACCTAAAGAGGGTAAAAATGCCCCGACTGTCCTAAGTGTGTTCACACACATCACTACCACATATATGGTAACAAATCCCCCCTAGAGTGATGTGGTGAACAAGAGCTGGCACATAGACTAAAGGGAAGTTCCATGCCCTGAGAACATGATCAATCCACAAAGGGGAGTAATCCCAAATATTTGCAGAAAGCTTCAAACTTCTCACGAGACAATGTCTTTGTGAAAATATCTGCGAGGTTGTCCTGTGTTGGCACATAAGCCAAGCTAATCTCTCCTGCTGAGAGTCTCTCCCTAACATAGTGGTAATGCACCTCAATGTGCTTTGTGCGAGCATGAAAAATTGGGTTCCTCGCAACTGCCAATGTGTTGTGATTTTCAGTGTAGATAGTGTTGGCAGTGTCCTGTCCAACACCCAATCAACCATAAGGCGCCTGAGCCATACACACTTAATTGTAGTTGTGAAGACTGACGTGTACTCATCCTTACAACTAGAAGTGGCCACATTAGGTTGCTTATTGCTCAACCATGATATCATGAACTTCCAAGCATGAAACAAAAATTACTTGGTGGACACTCGCGTGTCAAAACAACCAGCCCAACTAGAGTCTGAAAAAGAATGTACGTATGGCGGCAATGGTCCCCCCTTGGGATAAAACAAGCCAAAATGTAAAGTGCCACTCAAGTAGCAAAAAATCCTCTTGACATCCTTCAAATGCTTAGACCCTGGGCTATGCATAAATCTGCTTCATGTGAAGACTCAATTATAAACCTGTTTCCATGGGAGTGGCAATACGTTTGCAATCCTTAAGTCCAAACTTACATAGCAATGTCTCTACCACCATCACACTGCTTAAATTGTATACCCAAGTAATGATGCAATAGCCCCAAATATTTCATCTTGAAAGTAGCATTCAAGTTAGCCTTAAACTCAACAATATGTCTTTTATTTGGTCCAGTTATCAACAAATCATCCACATAAAGAACCACAATCAGAAGTACATCACCCTCACGCTTCACGTACAATGTGCTTTCTGTTGGACTATTACAAAAGCCTTGTTTGACTAGATGAGTGTCAGCCTTCTCATACTAAGCATGAGGACATTGATTCAACCCATACAAAGTTTTGTTACATTTGCACACTTTATCCTCTTGTCCTTTCTTGACAAAACCACGAGGCTACGTTACATGAACTTCCTCAAATATGTCACCATTTAAGAAAGTAGTAACAATGTCTAATTGATGTACAGCCTAACCAAAATGAGGTGCCAATGCACATAAAAAATGTACAATAGTTATACGACAAGTGGGAGCAAAAATCTATGCATAATCTACTAGGGATAAGTCTACCATTGTGGGCACTATTTCTACTCATGGTGTTTGTTGGACATGAACAATTTCTTTGGCTTGGAGGGAACTGATTGTTGGACATGAACAATTGCTTTGGCTTGGAGGGAACTAATTGCTGGACATGAATAATGGCTTTGTCTAGGAGGGCACTGATTGCCAAATCCTTCTGTTGTAGCTCCAAAGCATACTTCTAAGCTTGTGCAGCTAGATCTACCAATGGTTTTGCTATCTAGTCTTTTCTCTTGATCCTTCTGTGCTTTAATTTGTTTGTCAAATTTGTCTTGGGCTAGCTCCACTTTGACTGCATTTAGTTCCTCAAGCGCACTGCAATTAGAGCTCATGATGTTGAATCTGAACCATGTTATATGCATTGCTAGGAGCTACGTTTAGCTTTTTGTTTGTTGTTTCTCCTTCTCGAGCTCCTCTTGTAGTATTTGTTGTTCTACTTGTATCTGACTGTTTTCCACAACATGTTCTTGGAGCATAGTATAGTTGTAGGAAACTTCTTTCTTTTCTATGGCTATCTCTTCCTGTAGATTTATTTGACATTCCTTTAGATCTTCAATATGTTGTTGGAGCCATTGGTTTGCATTTTTCATAGCCCGAGCTTCTACTTTGGCATCTCTCACATCCAACTCCCGTAGGTTGGATATGGCTCATTGACATTGGAATTGTAGCATGATGTGTTGTAAATGCTAATCTAGATTGATTTCTCTAATGAGCCAATCACCAGCTTTGATTAAGGCTCTAGAACGTGGTGATGTTGGTCCGTGTTTTGATGTGATCCATTATTGTGAGGTACCGGCCTCCGTCTCTTTCTTTTTTGGTAGCTCTTTTTATTCATCTTTCTCCCTTTCTTTGGGTGGAGTCTGGTTAGTCTTTTCCGACTTCTTGTCCTCTTGATCACGTTGTTGCTTGTCAAAATCCTTCTACCCTAGAGGAGTCTACTCTTGCTCAGACTCTTTCTTTTGAGGCTCCTCTTTTCTTTGTCTTCAGGCCGTAGAGGTCATCAATATTGTCATCTGCCTTGTCCACTTGCTTTTCATCATCTTCCACAAGATCATTTTTCTCGAGAGGGGTTTGCTCTTGAGTTATGTACTTCCTTTCAAAATTATCTTTGGTCTCCACAACAAGTGGTGGTGTGGTTGGCTTGGGAGAGAACTATTGTTCAGTGTAAATATCCGGCACATTCTCCACCATCTCATCCCCTTGGTGTTGCTCTTGTTTTGTATCGGTCCTCTTTGGAGAGGTCTTTGGTGACTCTAGATCATTTGTCTTTTGAATTTTAGACTCTTCTTCTCTTCGCTCTGCCCTTCTCTTGAGGAATCTTTGAATTATCTAGTCCATAGACCTGGCAAGCTCCATTTCTTCTACCTCTTTTCTTCTCTTGTATTGCTTGATCTTTTCAAGCCGTTCAACTTTTCTTTGATTGAGTGTATTGTTCAAATCTTTGTGCTACTCATCATCTTCTTCCAAACCCTCTTCATCTGCTTTCTTTTTTTCCTATGCCAACTTTGTGCTTTGTTACTCTCTTATTCTTTGGGCTTCTTCCATGGATCTTTGCGTTTGAGTAATATGAATTTGTTTCATCGTCTTGTGCATGACTCACACTAGAGGAATAGTGATGTCTTCCTCTTCATCTTCTTTGGCCAATTATTGGAACTCAAACGGTGTATCTCTCTTTTTTGGCTTGATTTCAAAGCTTAATTCTTAGTCAGATTCTATGGCTTCACTGCCTTTACCTTGGCCTTTGATCTCTAGACTCTTGTTCGTCTTTTGATAGGTGTAGATGAGAAACCTCCTACCTCCCGGACTGCATGTTTAGCTTTGTGTAGAAGTGCAAGTTAAGATTCAGCAGGCGATAGTTGATCAATCATCCCTAGGGCCTGGTATGATATCCTTGTCAACAGTGGCCTCACATTCATGTACGTCTTGTTTCTATTGCTACTCTTGAGATTGGATTCAACAAGATTCTCCAATATTTAGTTGCCCAAGTCACAGGGAATGACCCTTCGTTCTGCAAGCCCCATAGCCATGGCAACTGCTATGTGTAGGTTGGGCTCAGTATACTCGGAGGCTTTTACACCTTTAAATGCTGTGAGATTAGCCACAATAGAAACTTTGTCTCATAGTAAACAAGGTCCTTGTAGGTGAACTTGTGTCTTTGCAACCTTGTGGTTGTCTATTGCCTTTGTCTTTAGTAGCAAGTAGTGGTTGCTTGGAGGAAGGTGAAGGGTTTGGTTGATTAGGTCAGTTGTGACTCTAACCTGCATCATCTCACCATCTTTATCTATCAATGTGGCCTCTCCATTGTACTGGATGTAACTCATTATCTCATGAGCTCTCTGGAAATCTATTCCCTATGGAGGTAGCCTAAAAAATGTGTCCATTTGTAGGCACCTTGATCCATCATTGACTTCCCTTTGTTGATGTAAGTTCCACAATTCTTTTGAAAAGATTGCGGTCTTGACTTTAGTGTGGTCGAATGTTTGGAATTTCTTGATAAATACATTGGCTAGTATTTTGGTGAGCTCTTCTACTTTGATGTGAGCCTTTTCATTGGATGATATTTCCACCACCTTCAAGCTTCCCACTCCTTCTGAGGTCTTTTGCGAGGCATTTTGACATTAAAAGATCACCCAATTAGCTTTTGAAATTGATCAAGAAGTTTTCAAAAGAGTCCAAAAAAATGCAAACTTGACCATAAAGCAAAAAATGGCATAACTTGATAAAAAAAAGTCCAAACTTGACCAAACTTCATCAGTGCATCTAGGAAAACTACATGCACTAGGTCATGTGGTGACATGTTAGACTTGGCTCTTGGATACATGGATCATGATCCATGTTGGAACACATATGGGGAATTTGATGACACCATCTGATTAAGCAAGCTTTGGGGTTGCTATGCTTCAAATCTTTTTTAATTTGGATAATTGATTGAAGATTTATGCCACTTTTTGAAAATTTTTCTTAGACTTAGAGAAAAGTGGCATTTTGGCTAGGGTTTGACATTATAATGGCTTGAAACTTTAGGGTTAGTCTATTCTTGACATTTGGAACGTGATGGCATGACTCAAAAAGAGACATGGATTGCAATCCATGTTCAGCATCCTTTTTGTGTGAAACTTGAAGTACCTATTTCTATAGTCTATCCTAACAATTTGGTCCGACTTTGCCATATTTGGATTTGGTTGGCATCTTTGTTGTGATCAATCTGCTTGACATTTTGACCATCTGATGATTTGGAGTTGAAGAGGTACCTAGATCCTAGTTGTTTGTTGATTTTTATCTTAATTGGAGTTTGTTTGGACCTTCCAGACTCTCTGAAAAATCTGCTCACTTTTGAAGATTTTTTTTGCATCCCTTGAGTTGGAACAAGTTCATAAACTTCCCCTGAATTTAACACTTTGTTGAAAAACTCCATTTTTGTACTTGACACTTTGAGAATGCTGAATTTGACCACTTCATGATCAAACACTGAAATTTTGCCTCATTGCATAATCAATGACCCACAATCTGCAACCATTTTCTAGCAATTTTGCTTTAGGGGGACATGGATCATGATGCATGTTTGGAATCCAATTTTGACAAAACATTAAGGGTTAGCTTTTTGACATGTTCCCTAAGCTAGTGGTTCACTTTTTCTTGAATTTGGGTCAATTTTCCCCACTATGAGTGAAAATGACCATTTGGGGACTAAATTTCTATTTTTCTTGGTTTTTGGTGATTTCGAGGTCCAATTTACTCCAAATTTGCAAGGCACATTCTCCAAGGCAAGATCAAACTATTTGGACAAAAATTTCCTTGTTTTGGCATGTTCAAGGACAAGGATCGCGATCCATGTTCCACAAAATTTTTCTGTTGTGAGCATAGCAGTGTAAAAGTGCTTTGAAGGAGAGTATTTTGCATAACTTATCCTTGAAAATTGAAGTGTGAGGACATGGACCGCGATCCGTGTTCCACCCCATCTGTAAATTGTACCTGCATGGCCATATTTTGCTAGGTGAATGAAGCATCCTTATGAACTTATTACTAAATTTGGACGGTTTGCTAATCCAAAAGTCCTCTAACAGTTTCCAAAAATCCTAAATTTTTCTTGACTTTTTGCGCTCTTGTTTGATGTTATTGGCAATTCATAGGTGTTTTACAGATGAAGAGGATCATACCTGCTCAATCTAGTGAAGTATGGGTGTCTGGTGTCGCTGTAGTAGGCAAAACCAGTGCAGAGTGCTTTAGGTTGCAAAAGACTCTCTAGCTCTCTCTTCGAACTGATTAAATGCAAATGAGGTCTAACGTGCCCAATTTCACTATGTGTGCCCGAATTACCCCAAATGCAATGTACATACTTATCTTGCTTGATCACATTTCTCATGACATATCCCGGGGAGGTCACCTAATAAAAATTTAACCTATCACGTGAGTTCAACAGAAGGGTATTTCAAGTTCTTAAAACTTACATAAATATATATACAAAAGGGCATTCTTTTTTCAAATTTGAAAAAAACTTATAGATTTTAAAAGAAAAAGGTACATTATATTCTTAACAAAATTCACAGATAATGAGTTTTACAAACATGTCTCGAACGCACGTGATATGGTAGTTTTACACATTGTGAAGCCTTCGAGGACATACCACTTGCCGCTCAGATGGCTCATCAATTGGACACGTGGTCATTAATTGCCCTTGATTTTGCAATTTTGGTTTGTTGTAAGTTCGCACAAATTTTGACATGTACCAAATTCTTCCATATTTGACATGCTCAAAGCTCTTGCTTTATAGATTTAGCATTTACTTTCAGAACTGCATCCAAATTTCTTGGCTCTGTTTATTAATTTTTTTAATTATTAGGTTAAAAAAGGAAGAAATTTACCAAAAAGTATGATTTATTGGCCAAATTTTTTCCAAAATTATTCCTCACACTCATATGTATATACTCTCACTCTAGGTATTCCACCTATCAAAATTTGTCAATATGGCTCACTAGTATGCCTGCTAAGAGTCAAATTTTGGTACAAAGGCAATAAAAAAGCAAAAATTAAAGCAGCAAAACACACTTCATACACTATACACATAATCTCTCATCATATTGCAGCTTAATATCTTGCAATACACTGCTCTAGCAACTGCTACTCCCCCCTTCCCATTCTGAGTCATCCCAGATGAAGGTTTGCACAATGTGCATGGGTGCAAACAACGTGTCTATGCAAAGCCATGGAATGTGGCCCTGTCATGATTATGGTAGATGCATTGGGTAGCATGATATCAAAATGCAAATACTGAACGGATTGTTTAGTGGTTTTTGTTGGCGAGGTTTCATCTAGATTGCATTTTCTAAAAAATGTTTTTGAAGAAGAATCGCTTATTCTTTGATGGTTGGTTTAGTGAGAATTATTGGTTGATTGATGAGTTGGCTTGGCTTGACTTTGGGTACCCACTTGAAGATTGATTTTGGAGACTTTGAATGTGGTTTTCAATTTGATTGTTTAGGTCTCCATTTTCATTATGGCTCTTTAGATGTGGTTGCCTTCTCCGATTGGAATTTAGGAATACATTTATACTTTGGGGCTCTTCTTGAAGCATTGAGTTGCTTTTTATATTTTATCCTCCGTTTTAAGGTCGCGTTGAGGGGTCTAGCTCCTTGGAAGCTTGGCATGGATGATTTGGAAATTTAACTGAAGAGCATGGGTTTGGGTATCCATATCTGCTCGGTTCAGTTTCCATGATGGACTTCTTTACCCAAACTTGCTTGACCTTTCTCCCATGGATGCTTGGAGATTGTTGGGACTGGATGGCTGGCTTTGGCTCCTCTACATCTAAATGTACAGGTTGAGACTAACATTCCAAATTTAATTTGTTTGTACCAAGGTTGTAATATGTGATCTTCCCTTGAGATTGTACTTCAGATTGTCATCCTGTCAGTCTCGGATTGCTTTGTAAGTGCGCATCTAGGAAACTCCCAAGATGATTTCTTCATTGGCATTTGTTTTTTCCATAATGTGGAATTGATGAGGACATTGGTTACCGTCAATGTTGATTAAGACATTGGCTTGTCCCAATTGACCATTGTTCCTTTGTTAGCTACCCTGAGCTCAATTTTTGTCGGTTCTGTCATGGAGAGTCAATAGTTTGAGGTATGTATAATATCGCATGGCATTAACACATGCTCTAGTATCTACAAGTGCTCTTTCTTTTGTTCCATCAGCAAGTTGGACATTGATGCATACATCCATTCCTCCAAGCAAACCATGCTTGATCTGAGTTGTTTCTATAGGCTAAGTTTCATTGTACGTTATACGGTGTACGTATAATATGATTTAAACGGGTGTATTATATGACACCTATCTTTATTTGGCCATATTATATGGTGCCACATCAACAAAAACATCGTATCGTATAATTTCTTAGAATTGCAATCAAAAAATATATTTTAATCAAAATATAGCCCTATATATACTGTGGAAATGGATTGTTTTCCTCATTCTATTGATCTCTCTTTCCCATTTTCTCATCTATATATAGGTTAGCTTTACAACATAAAAAAATATAAAAAAACCATTTAAAATTTACTTATATAAATTTTTAGTAAAAATTTAGAGCTTAGGATAAAAACTTAAATTAGTTAAATGTAGTTTTTATTTTAGGTTTTGGAGTTTTGAGTTTAGCCTTTATCTGCTCTATGTGAAGTATATCTTACACTGGGAGGTAAATTATGTAAATTAGTTAGTGATTACTTGCCTTGTGTAGAGAAAACTCACACTTGGAAGTGATTTAAGATAGTTAAAGTTAGCAGCTATTTGTTTTGTGTTGAACTATGCTCACACTTAGAAGTAACTTAAGTTACATAGTTAAAGTTAGGAGTTACTTGTTGTGTGTTGAACTATGTTTACACCTAGAACTAACTTAGTTTAGATTTATCTATTGATTGTCTGTTATCTGTGGAGTAATACTCACACTGCAGACAATTTAGGTAGATTAAATAATAATCTCTTGCTTTGTCTAGAGATATTCTCACACCTAGAAGAGATTTAGATAAGTAGTGAATTTTTATTGCTTGCCATGTGTTGAGTTACACTCACACTTGGAGGTAATTTATGTAGGTTTTTTAAAGATATCTTGCTTTGTGTAGAGTTCTCACACTTGGAAGTTATTGAGATAGATTAAGCGATTTATCTATCATGATTCATGTATAGACTGAAAGCTCACACTTGATTTTTTATTTATTTTTGGTATTTATAATTTAAAGAGGTTGATTTTTTTTTAAAAAAAAAAAATGTTGACGAATAAAGTAATGTAAATGGTATTAGAGTTTGATTTTATATGTGTATTTAGTAATTAGTCCTGTTTGAGTTTGCAGATCTTAAGAAGATGGTGAAGGATATGAGTGGAACTATGTAGATGAATTGGTCAGTGGAAAGACTACATCAAAGTTGAGGTGTAAGACCTGCGGCCATAATTTTAGTGGAAATGCTCACAGGATAAAATAGCATGTGTTCAAAATTCCTGGAAACGTGACAACTTGCAAAAACCCCCCAAGAGATATTGAAGCAAAATTTCCCGAGTGGGCGCTCAAGGCAAAGAGAGTACATCTTGAGGACAAAAAAAAAGGGAGGTCCCAAAATGATGGCTCCATCTATGGCTAGGGACATGGAGATGACACTCGAGATTGATCAAAACCCTCTCTCATCCCTGCTCAAGGTCAAGGAGGGTGTCATTCATCCTTTGTTGGGGCATGTAGCTCTAATCTTACCGCAATCTCTGCTAACATAAGCCGAAGTGAAGCATGGATTGGAGGAGAACCTGCTCCCAAAGGTCCTACTTTGCATCAGACATTTGATAAACATGGCTTCTTGAACTCGATCTTAAGTGGACACAAGAATTTTTTGCATGTGGCATTCCTTTTAACGTCATTCAAAATCCTATCTTCAAAGATGCTTTAATGAGCACAACGTTTGTGGTACCTGATTATAATAAGATGCGTACATAATATTTAGATAAAGTGAAAACTACATCAGAGAATATTTTAAAGCACACAACTCTTGATTATGTGCCGCAATATGGATGCACAATCGCTCTAGATGGTTGGACAAAGAATCAGAAGAAACCATTGATTAATGTGATGTTGATTTGTCCAAGAGGTTCCATCTTTCTTGAAGCGATCGACACATCCTTGAAAGAGAAAACTAATGGCTATATTGCTAGTGTATATAAGCGTTTGATCAGAAGAGTAGGGAGACCTAAAAATGTGACAGCGATTGTCACAGATAATGCATCTAACTACAAAGCAGTTGGAAAATCAATTGAAGAAAAGTATCCAGAGATTACATGGGTTCCATGTGTTGCTCACACATTGAATCTACTCTTAAAGGACTTTGGAAAAGTTCCTTCTATTAAGAAAACACTTCTAGATGCAAACCACTTGGTGAAGTTTATAAGAGAGCATTCATTTTCTTATGCTTTGTTTAGAACAAAGTCCCCAACAAAAAATTTACAGATTTCTATGTGATCCGTTTTGCGATAGCGTATTACGTTCTCTCTCCATTGTAGCAGGTTAAAGCAGCCTTTGTTGAAACAATGGCAAATAGAAGATGGGACATTTGGTTTGATAAATATCCCAAGTATGAACTTGCTGCTTCCAAATGCTATCAGCTTGTAAACTCTCCTGTTTTTTTGGAGAAATGTAGACAAGATTGTTACTGTCACAGAACCCTTCACTCATTTGATACGATTAGTGGACATAGAAGCCTCTATATTTGGATGGGTTTACTGGTACATGCATGAAGCCTCTCGCAAGTTAAAAGACTATACATCTTATGCAGGAAAAGAGAAAACCATGATGATATCATTTGTCAAAAGACGATGGGAGTAGCTGCATACTCCTTTCCATGGAGCAGGGTTTGTCTTAGATCCCAAGTTTCAGATGCATGAGCAATCTTCAAACAATGAAGTGATCAGTGATTTCAAGAAAGTGTGTGACCAACTATTAGGAAATATGGATGGAAAGGTGGCATACACATAGAAGATGGCATATACTAGCAACGAAGGAATGTTTAGGGATCCTTGCATATAGATGCTATCAAGACGATAAGCGAACCAGTTTGGTGGAAAGAGTATGTGGAGAAAAAGTAGAACTTCAACATGTGTCTACGAGAGTATTGTCTATTGCCGCTCAAGTGGTAGTTGTGAAGGAAATTTGTCTTTGTTTGCTTTCGTGCATACTAAAAAATAAAATCAATTAAGTCCTAAATGAGCTACGGACTTGGTGTATTTGTAACATGCGACTTATGCATAAGCCAACAAAGTTAGCCACACGTGCCATAGAAGAAAGATTTAGACACTTTCAAACACATGAAGCAATTGCAAATGAGCTCAACTCCGATGATGAAATGGAATGGAATCCGAAAGATATTAATCCGGAATGTTTAGATGTCGAGGAAATTGATGACATGGTGTCTATGATTGAGGGGACGGATGAGCTATTTTCTCAATGTTTGTACTATTTTCTCAATAAATTTTGTACTGCAAAATTTGTGTGGAGTTTAGCTTCACAATCATGCACACTCTCTCTCTCTCTCATTGTGTCTCTTTCTCTCCATCTTCTTTCTATCATTTTAAGAGAGAGGGAGGGAGAAAGAACAAAAATTACACAATTGCAACAACATCTGACATGTCATTTGTTCCAACAAATAGAGATTTACATATCAAAAAGAGGTTTTAGTTACAAATCTCAAGATTTAAGATACAAAAAGAGCTTAGTATTGTTTGGGAGATTTAATTTAAATCATGGGCTAGATCTCCTAAAAGATCAAATACACAAAATTTTCAATTTCTGAATGAATCACTTGGACCCGCATTACCTATCTCTTCTTTGATAACATGCCCATATCTTGCCTCATACCATGCCAACTTTCTTTCTAGCTCTACTATACGAGCGTGCAGCATGGTTGGGGTCTCTCATTGACTTGCAAAATCCACACCTTGGGTTGCGAGCTACTCAATGGCTTCTTGCAAATATGTGTAACCTCTGTTCGAGGTGGATCTTCTTGATTGGCTTCCTGTGCATGAATCTTCTTGGCTGGGCGTCCTTTGTAGACGCCTCTTGTATTGGGACACAATCTTTCCAATCTACTTTGAGCCACAATACTTAATAACAATAGCATTGTTGCACAATGTAAATCGCCACTTGATTATTATTTGGTGGCAATCTATACACTTGGATAAATCTTGAAAGGATATTTCTTGCGAGGACAATGTGTTGCAAATCTGAAACTTGTAAGGGAGCAAAAGTCTTAGCATTTTCACTAACTCAAAATAATGTATTGCGTACAAAGTGATTTGGGCATAACTGTTTGCATTGCCTATAATTCAGTGGCTCCCCTTGAAGTTCTGATTCCTCTTCTTGGGACACAACCAAAGTGCTAAGATCTCCTTGAGCCACTTGAATATCTTCCTCTTTGTAAATTTTTTGTACCAATGCATGATTAAGGAAAGGATCATTAGGGTGATGTGCATGCTGGTTGGGAGCAATAACTTCCATACCTAAAATGCAAAACAATAAACTTTAATGAGACAAGTCTTAGCACTTAGAAAAGAGAGATGGTTTAGAGGATTTCAACAATCCAACTTGAAATACTTTAAAACCTTATTTCACTAACTCAAAATAATGTATTGCGTACAAAGTGATTTGGGCATAACTGTTTGCATTGCCTATAATTCAGTGGCTCCCCTTGAAGTTCTGATTCCTCTTCTTGGGACACAACCAAAGTGCTAAGATCTCCTTGAGCCACTTGAATATCTTCCTCTTTGTAAATTTGTTGTACCAATGCATGATTAAGGAAAGGATCATTAGGGTGATGTGCATGCTGGTTGGGAGCAATAACTTCCATACCTAAAATGCAAAACAATAAACTTTAATGAGACAAGTCTTAGCACTTAGAAAAGAGAGATGGTTTAGAGGATTTCAACAATCCAACTTGAAATACTTTAAAACCTTAACTTAAAGAACTTTAAAGACGTAACAAAAAATACAATTAAAGATCTAGTTTGACATATCATGACACATTGCACACCATTAGTAACAAAAAACATTGTTACTGGTCTAATCATCAATAGGCCTCAAGCCAGATTTGGTTACAACATTATAGCCAACATTATGGGCTACAATCAAACAAAGACTTAAATCCCATATTTTAGGCCTATCTAAGGGTTTGGAGAATTTTCCACTGGCAAGATGTTTGTTTATATTTTGTAAAAACTTATGCTTGAGAACCTCAGAGGGCTCTAGAATACACACAACCAAGTGTCTAAGAATATGTGAGAGACTATATATATCAGATGCTTTGGTGAAAGGAGGAGGATTGGTGTTGTTATTTTTAGGGACAATCCATGGATAATCTCACTCGAATTGAGCTCTAGTTTGAGGGGTGAGATTTGATAGCTTGGGAAATGTTGCCAAAGTGTTTGATGGTGTAATTTGTCCCTAGTCCGTGATTCCAACATACACTCCTTGCTCGCCAAAATGTAGTAGAATATTTCTAATGTGTAGATTATTGTGAATGAAGTCGTGACTATGCACAAATTTCATCATCTGCAGAAGAGCATTGTAGATCTCTGATTGCAGGCTTGCTTCCATCATGATGACATTCCTGAATCCACTGTTCAAGGTGGCCTCCATTCCAAAGCTTGAAGATCAACATAAGCCTTTTTCTATAACGAACAAGAGCATGTGGCAATATCATGCCATGATGCTGAACAGTCATAGCAGTTGCTTCCTCTAGCACAATTTGTAATGTCGGCTTGCTTCCTATCTGGTCCTTGTAGATATTTTCCACTTAGATAGGATCTTTGAAGAGAGGATGGGCCACTGAAACTTGTTTCATATTTGCAGAACATCCTTCACCTAATTGGGGTGCTTGCAAGTGAAAGATAGAATGTTCCCCAAGTAAGTGTAGGACAGGAGGACATGTAGTATCATCCGGGTGTACAACTAAGGGATCAGAACCTGAAAGAGGAGGCACATCCTCTTCTGTCCTAGGATGTTTTTAAGAGCCTTCAACCTTATCCTTGCTCTTCAATTTTGAATGTAGCTGTGCCACAAGCTAAATTCGCTCTTTGATTCCAGGTTTGGCTTTAATTTTTGGATGAAATATACTCTCAAAGCTTCTAGTGACCTAGCCTAATAATTGCTTTATTGTGTTATGCATTAATCCTTTAGTGCGCAGAGCTGGCTCAAATGACACAGGGAATGCACCACAATTTCAGCCAACACTATTTCACAAGTTCAATCACAAAATCATCGAACTTTGCCTGCAGTGGATCAAATGCCCGTCGCAAATGATTTTATGAAGCTCCATAGAGAGACAAAACTAGAGCATCACAAATGATTTTGCGATGCTGATGCGTTGATTTTGTCTCTACCATGACTGAAGTCTGAAAATACATGAAGCAAATATAAGTAAGGCAAATCTAGAACATATATAAATTTGACATATATGATCTCAAATAGTTCTAAAAAAAAACATTTTATGGACAATAATAGCAACCAGTAACAAAAGACCTAAACATTTCATGGAATAATAACAACCAATAACGAAAGACCTAAACATATATAATTTCTCCCTACAGTGCGACATGGTGGTCAATAATATCCAAAGATGAAAAAACGTATAATACCAATCTCCCTGCAATGCGACGTGGAAGTCAGCAGCTGTCAGAGACAAAGGATTAATCATACCTAGCCCCTCTCTATAGTGCGGCACGATGGTCAACAATAGCTAGAGACGAGAAATTTATTAGATCCAATCAACTTGTAGCGCGATATGATGGTAAAGAACACTCATGATCGAAGGATGTAAAATATATATCCCCTCCCTACAGTGCGATACAATCGTCAGCAAGAATCTATTCAATCCAATATTCCTACAGTGCAAGGCGATGGTCAATAACAACCAAGAGCGATGGATATAAAAAACCTAAACCCCTCCTTGCAGTGCGACACGGTGGTGAACAACAATCAGAGACAAGGAATCTATCAAATCCAATCTTCTTGTGGTGCAACGCGATGGTCAACAACAGTCCAAGAACAAAGGATTTGAAAACCCTGAACCCCTCCCTGTAGTGCGACATGGTGGTCAGCAACAGACAGAGACAATAAATCTATGAAATCCAATCTTCTTGCAGTGCGACGCGATGATCAGCAGCAGTCAAGAACGAAGGATTTGAAAATCCTAAGCAGCAGTCAAGAATGAAGGATTTCAAAATCCTAAGCAGTAGTCAAGAACGAAGGATTTGAAAATCCTAACCTCCTCCCTGTAGCGTGACATGGTGGTCAACAATAGATAGAGACAAAGAAACTATTTTATTAAATCTGATCTTATAGTAGTGCAACACAATGGTCAACAACAACTAGGAAGAAACGATGTAAGATAGCTAATCCCTCCCTGTATTGTGACTTGATGGTCAACAACAATCAAAGATGGAAAATATAATTGTACAACCTAAGATACTCCCTGTAGTGTGACACGGAGGTCAGCAGCACAGTCAAGGACGAAGCGTCTAAAGTCTAACCCCCCTTGCAGTGTGTCACAAGGATCAACACAGCCAAGGACATGTGTCTAAACCTGCAAACTAACACTGAGGTGTGAGCAAAGCTCCACAATAGTAGCGCTAGCAAAAATAACCTACAAACTAACACTGAGGTGTGAGCAAAGCGCCACAACAACAACGCTAGCAAATAAATTTCACCAAAAAAAAAAGAAGAAGAAATTACGTGACTCACGAGGGCACTGTTGTTATCAAAGGAAACTACTTTGTTCTCTCTCTCTCTCTCTCTCTCTCTCTCTCTCTCTCTCTCTCTCTCTCTCTATCAGCGAATCGCTGTCACGATCAGTTCGTTTGAACTATCGTGACGCCATTTTTATAAAGCAAATAGTATTTCAATTGAAATATATTTTGATCGAAATATATTTCGATCAAAATATTGTTTATTCGGAGATATGCATATGATACGGGTATACAATGTATAATATCGAAATATATGTACAATTTTTGTTATACGGACGTATAAATGCAACTTAGTCTATAGGAGGAGATGGTGTTTTTGGTCACCAAATTGGAGCATTGTTCTGTTGTTCCTTCTGGTTTAAAATCCGCAACTTGGCTTCCTCCTTCACTTGTTCTTGAATTGCTTGAGATTTTTGCTTCCTTTTCTTTGCTTCATGAATCTTCTCCAACATTTTTGTAGTGAGAGGTAGATGGTACTTCTTCAGTCTTCAACCATTGATTCAGTTAGGCATCTTCTCTCCCTCTAATGTCTCAAGTTGTACAACAACACTTGCAGATATGTCATTGATCACAAATCAGCCATTACCTTGCTTTTTTAGTCTCTTCAAGTGTTGCTATGTTTTTGTACAATCTAGTTACTAGATATCTAAGTATTAACTTGCTCTCAAAAACAAGGTTGGAAACCATGGCTTCAAGAGTAGCATGGTTTTCTGCATGCGCATGGTCGACCAACAAGCTTTATATGTTAAGGTACAACCGAATGCTAAAGCCGACTTGGCAACACTAGCAAAAACCTATGCTAAAGAGTAGCGCATTCATCCCGCGTGCATGCAACAACCAGCGATCTTAATGAGAAGATGAAGGATCAAAGAGGTAATGCCTAAAATACTGCACATAGTCATGTGCCCCTCAATCTTCTTGCTGGGCTCTTAGTGCTCGTATGCATGCATCTCCGGATAGCCCTAGCTAGTAGGTTACTGAAGTGCATTATTGAGAATGGGTAGAGGCAAGATGGAGACTTATCTCTCTCTTCTTCTCTCTTTGTGTGTGTGTGTGTGTGTGTGTGTGTGTAGCACTTATAAACTAGATCCACTGGGCAATGGTTTGTGCAATAGCTTACAAATTCAATTATAATATCACCAGGTTGTAAAGCCCCCCCTCTCTCCCCCCCCCGAACCCAAAAGTGTACCCATAATAGGATGAGCTTGATAGTATTGTAAGTGCACCCACACGTCCAACCTCAAATTCTAGACATGGTAGGACAAGCTCGATACACATTCGATCAGTCCGCTACATTGAGGTAGCCCAAGCATACGCTATCGCATACATTCCCATCATGCTTGCAGATGTCATGCCCACCCTCCCCGTCTCAAAGCCTTGCTTGTCACATTCTCCATCAGGTCTACGATGGTTCTCAACTTCACAATGTCACTGTTGTTGATCATATTGCACTAGCCCGCCAGGTAGGTGGTGTCAACGGATCTTGAGAAGCCTACATAGAATTAGACAAGAGAGCTTGTTAGCAGCAAGCTAACTCGGATACCATTGGAGCTCTCATTGTAAAAACACTTACTATTTTGATAAATCAGGAATATTGTAACTCCTATTTTTTGGATGAACCTTGTAATTGATGAGCCAGGGCTACAAGCTTCCAGATTGTATCAACCTGTCTTTACCCATCTTTAGTTAGAGCTCCTAGATTATTAGTTTTGACCACAAAAAACCTTGACTAAGGTATAAAAGCCAAATTTTGAAAAATTATTTTAAGTTGTTGGGACAATGAAATACATAGCGTGAAAAAGTATAGATATTACCTATTAGCAAAGAAAATTGTGTTCTTTGTGGACCACCAAGCCTTATTGTACTTGGTCAACAAGCCATGCAACACAGGAAGAATAGTGAGATGGTTCATCATTCTTGTGAAATTTGATTTCAGTGTAGTTGTGAGAAAGGGCACCACTCATCAAAAGAGCATATCATTTGTCTAGGATTGTTTCAGGGGAACCACCTAAAGGAGTAGACGATGATCTACCAAATGCCTATCTGTTCTCTGTGGAAATGATACCTTGATGGTCGGAAAATATGGTATCATTGATGAACATAGCTCAAGTGGATTTGTAAATACCACTTCCTATTACAATTGGATTAATTGATCAATCGGCTATGTATCAATTACTACCTGGTAGGCTATACAAAAGAAATTGAGAAGGAATATTGTTGTTATGCATCAATCCTGAAGAGAAAACCCAATACCTAAGCTAAGAAAATATTACCATAGTAGGAATTCACTTTGCGAAAGACCAAACTATGCAAAGGGTCTCAAGACTTGGAGTATTTTGGCCAACTATGAGGAGTGATGTTCTCTCTTTTGTAAAGGATTGTCCTCATTGTCAAAAACAAACACCCATACCTCATGTGACATTGTTCCAAATGTCACATGTTCCAAAGTGGAGTAACTATTTAGTTACTTGCTTATCGAGCCCAACATTTCTTGAGGATATGAGTAAACGCATCAAAGAGAAATTGAAACTGAAGCAAGAGACTATGCTCTTATTGGAAACCAGTTGTATCGGAGAGGTAAGGATCAACATTGCGTCTTTGTGCAAATGAAGACAAATATATTCTAATTATAGAACAAGCACATGCTGGATTAGCTGAGGTCACTTTTCTAGTAAGACCACTGCAAGAGCAATCTTAATGGCAGGCATATGGTGGCCAACACTTTTTGCAAATGCCAAAGAATATTTTCGGAGATGTGACAACGAGCAAAAATGTCAACACGAGTAGATAGCATTCCCTTAAGACCAATGATGGGAGCTAGAGCTTTCACAAAATGAGGTATAGACTTTGTTGGGTCAATACAGCCACATGCTTATAGAAACCAAGCTCAATACATCATTATAGCTACGGACTATTTGACCAAGTGGGCCTATGCTAAATCAACTCAAAAGAATGATGCCAGAACCACTGCCGCATTCTTATATGAGTATGTATTCACCCGATATGGACTGCCAATAGAAATTATCAGTGATAGAGGAAATCATTTCCTCAATGAGGTAATTGAGTATCTGCTTAATGAATTTATGGTCATTCAACAAATCAGCTCCCTATCACCCACAAGCAAATGGACAAGCTGAGCATACGAATAAAATTCTTAGCCCGGTATTGACGAAAGTGGTTAGTTCAAGAAGGACAGATTGGAAAATGATTCTCCATGCAGCTCTATGGTCTTATCAAGTTTCATTCCAAACAGCTTTAAATGCTACACCCTTTAACCTTGTTTACGGTCTTGATGCCATATTGCCAATAGAATTTCTATTGTCGACACTAAGGGTAGCTAAGGATCTTGAATGGACTGGACATGAATTGTCAGAGAGACTTGAAGATTTAGAAAAGCTAGATGAGAATGTTGGAATTAGGGTTGCAGAGAAACACACACAGCTTGGAGAAGACGAAGGAAGCTCTAGGCACACAATAGGAGTGTGTTACTTAGTGTGCAATGGAAAGATAGATAGCCCTAGAGTGATGGGTGTATATACAATGCACGGGGGAAAAAACCTCCTAAAGAGGGAAAAAATGCCCCGACGGTCCTAGTGTGTTCACACACATCACTACCACATGTATATGGTAACAAATCCCCCTTGGAGTGATGCGGTGAATGAGAGCTGGCACATGAGTAAAGGGAAGTGCCATGCCCTAAGGACATGATCAGTCCACAAAGGGGAGTAAGCCCAAAGCTTTGCGGAAAGCTTCAAGATTCTCATGAGACAATGCCTTTGTGAAAAGATCTGCAAGGTTGTCCTGTGTTGGCACATAAGCCAAGCTGATCTCTCCTGCTGAGAGCCTCTCCCTGACATACTGGTAATGCACATCAATGTGCTTTGTGTGAGCATGAAAAACTGGGTTTCTCGCAACTGCCAATGCGCTCTGACTGTCAGTGTAGATAGTGTTGGCAGTGTCCTGTCCAACACCCAAATCAGCCATAAGGCGTCTGAGCTATACACACTCAACCGTAGCTGTGAAGACTGCCCTGTACTCAGCCTCACAACTCAAAGTGGCCATAGTAGGTTGCTTCTTGCTCAACCATGATATACATGAACTGCCAAGCATGAAACAAAAACCACTTGTGGACACTCGCGTGTCAAAACAACCAGCCCAATCCGAGTTCGAAAAAGCATGTAAGTCTGGCGGCAATGATCCCCCCTTGGGATAAAACAAGCCAAGATGTAAAGTGCCACTAAGGTAGTGGAAAATCCTCTTGACAGCCTGCCAATGCTTAGACCCTGGGCTATGCATAAATCTGCTGACCTGTGAGACTGCAAACTGAATATCCGGCCTCGTGTTGCATACATAAATGAGACAGCCAACAACAGTTTGGTAAAGAGTGACATTAGCAGGATCGCCAGCATCATGTAGACTCAATTTCAAACCTGTTTCCATGGGAGTGGCAATAGGTTTGCAATCCTCAAGTCCAAATTTACCTAGCAATGTCTCTATGTAACTTTTTTGACACAAGGCAATACCACCATCACACTGCTTAAACTGTATACCCAAGTAATGATGCAACAGCCCCAAATCTTTCATCTTGAAAGTAGCATTCAAATCAGCCTTAAATTCAGCAATATGTCTCTCATTTGGTCCAGTGATCAACACATCATCAACATAAAGAACCACAATGAGAAGTACATCACCCTCACGCTTTACATACAATGTGCTTTCTGTTGGACTGTTACGAAAGCCTTGTTTGACCAAATGAGTGTCAGCTTCTCATACCAAGCACGAGGAGATTGCTTTAACCCATACAAAGCCTTGTTACATTTGCACACTTTGTCCTCTTGTCCTTTTATGACAAAACCGCGAGGCTGCGTTACATAAACTTCCTCAAATATGTCACCATTCAAGAAAGCAGTAACAATGTATGATTGATGTACATCCAAACCAAAATGAGTTTCCAATGCACATAGAAAACGTACAGTAGTCATACGACAAGTGGGAGCAAAAGTCTCTTCATAACCTATGCCTTTTTGCTTTGCATAACCTTTTGCAACAAGTCGAGCCTTATGGCGATCGATCTCACCATCCGGCTTGCGTTTCAACTTGTAAACCCACTTCGTACCAATGGCCATTTTGCCAGGAGGCAAATCACATAAAGTCCATGTGTCATTTTCTATAAGTGCATCATATTGTGATTGCATGGCAGCCATCCAATTTTTTGAATTCTGTGCTTCATCAAAAGACAGAGGCTCCTCAACCTCATGTAAGCTAGACACATCCAAAGCATAACAATATGATGCATAAGATGCATGGCGAGAGCCTGAACGAGTACGACTAGACAAAGGTTCATCCAATTTACTGTCACGCAAAGTGTGCACCAGCCATTTTGGCATACCTCTAGCCTGCTCATTTTCAGCCCTTTCCTCATCAAGTACATCATGTACATCTGCATCAGTAATAGGCTGATCTAAAACATTTTCAAAAACCCCCATAGGCTGTACATTTGCCTCGTTGGAACTTACATTCGTATTTCCACCACTGAAAAGAGGCAAAAAAGTGTCATAAATGTCCTGTGAGCTTACATTACTGTCTCTAGTACATGACAGCAAGTGCTGAACAGAATCTTCCACAAACACTACATCCTGAGAAACCAGAATACGTTTTGTTTGCGGATGATACAACCTGTAACCTTTGCTTTCAACATTATAACCAACAAAAATACATTTGACAGCCTTATAATCCAATTTTCTGCGCTACACTTGTGGCACCAAAGCATATGCCAAACAGCCAAAAACACGCATGTGCTCAATAGAAGGCTTTCTATCATGCCATGCTTCATATGCAGTAATAGACTGCAAAGCTTTTGTAGGACACCTGTTAAGTACATAAGTGGCACACATGATGGCCTCAAGCCAAAAAGAATGCGGCAAAGCTTGACTTTTGACCATACATCGTGCCATTTCTGTCAGTGACCTGTTTTTCCTCTCAGCAACACCATTTTGCTAAGGTGTATAAGGCACTGTACATTGGTGTTTTATCCCACGACTAGCCAGAAATGCATTAAATTCATGAGACATATACTCCCCCCCTCGATCGGAACGGAGGGTGCCCATAGTACATTTCGAGACATTTTCAGCCATAGCCAGAAATTGTTTGAAGCACATAAAAACTTCGGACTTCGCTTTAAGCGGAAATACCCATGCATGCCTTGAGTAATCATCAATGAAAGTCACGAAGTACAGGTAATTGGCCAAGGACGGAGTTTGCATCGGCCCACAAACATCACTATGCAGAAGCTACAACCTGCATGTGGCCCGAACTGAACCATCCTTTGGAAACTTAGAACGCTACATCTTACCCAAAATACAGCCTTCACAAACATGTTTGACAGGTGCTTCTAGAGGCGGCAAAGAAGCAACCATATCAGATTTCTGCAAACGTAGCAAACTAGCAAAATTCAGATGACCAAAACGTGCATGCCAAAGTTTTGCATCTGAAATAGCCCTTGAATCTGCGACAGCATTTGCAAAATTTTGTCCACACTTGTCATACAAAGTGAGCTTATACAGCCCATGGCACAAAAGCCCAGATGCAACAATTTCATCACCAAAACTGAGATCATGAACTGTACATCTGTCATCCACAAATTTGACTACAAGTCCAAGTCTAGCAAGTGCGGATACAAACAAGAGATTCTTCTTGATCCCAGGTACATAAAGTGCATCAACAAGTGTGAAAGAACTGCCATTAGCAACAGTAAGCACAATCTTTCCAACTCCCTGAACTGGATAAGAGGCATTGTTGGCACAAGTGATTGAATTCCCATGAGGGACAGACTCGAGAGAGGTAAACAATTCACGATGTGAGGTAATGTGCTATGTAGCACCACTGTCAAAATACCACACATGTGAATCTGCAGCAACTGATAAGCATGCATCATGGACAACAGGATTGTAAGTGCACTCTACGCTAAACGCCCATTCTGCATCAACATCAGCATTACAGTCTCCTTTCACAGAAGACTCAACAATGGCTGCATTTGTAGTGGAACCAACATTTGCAGTGGAGCCACCCTCTTTCTTCTTAGCCTCTTTGGCCTTTAACTTAGGACACAACTTGATCAAGTGATCATTGGCTTTACAATAATGGCAACGCATCTTCTTTTTGCCCTTACCACCAGAATTGCCAGACGAAGTGCTGCCATCAGAAGCATTAGGAACAGAATTTTTGCCACTCGCTGCAGAACCATAAGAAGTGGATGCATTACTGTTACCACCCTTTCTTTGAGAAGCAATAAAATCCTGTTCAACTGCACGTTGCCTAGTTCTGTTTTTTTTGGAAAGTGACTCTTGCAACAGCAATGTGCATAATGGATCAAACTTGACAACTTCAAGATTTCCTTGGGTCATCAGTCTCCAAGTACTAGCAAAAATCTGGTAGGAATCTGGTAAGGCATCAAGAACAGTCTGCACAAGGGAACTGCCTGAAATGACTTCACCTGCAGAAATAAGTTGCTCATTGATATCCTTGACACTAGCAAGGAAAGTGTCCATATCATCTTCCTCATGCATAATCTTCGACTCCAGCTCTTTACGCAGAAAAGCAATTTTAGCCTCATTGCGGCTTGCATAAAGACCTGCTAGAATATCCCAAGCCTGTTTTGCAGATTTTGCAGAACGGATGTGAGGAACAATGGTGCGCTTCACAGACAACGCAATCAATGCATGAGCCTGCGCACCCTTAACATCCCAACGAGATTGTTCTGTCGTAGGCAAAACAACTCTAACCCCTGCAATCCTTGCAGCAAGACCTGCAACATCCTCAACATCGCCTACATCCTCAGAACCAGGACGTACATCAATGCCTTGCACAATGTTCCAGACGCCCTTTGACACAAGAACATGTTGCATCATATAAGCCCACATAGGGTAGTTGTCCCCATCCAACCTATCCTCAGCAGCAAACATCTTGAACACATCTGTGTTGTTGTTGTCAGCCATGGTAAATGCTGCACCTGATGTGAAAACTGCCCGAAAATAGGAGAAATGGAGCGGGAACAACCTGTGCTATATAGCACAAACCGTAGAAGACTATAAGGCACATGTTATGCAGAAAACGGCACTGACAGAAATTCTGCACAAAATGACGAAATAGCCTATGCAGTACTGCCTGTAGTGGAAACGGAGGCCGAAATGAGCCCAAATCAAAATTCTGAGCAGACCGAGCTATCTGAGATCGCCCAAAGTATTTGTCGACCTGCGAACGCTTGCCAAAGCTCACTGAAATCGGAGAAAGTGAGCAGGTGTGTGTGCTGGAGCAGTTGGCGACTAAGCTCGGGAGGATGTGACCTGCTCTGATACCAATTGTTGGAATTAGGGTTGCAAAGAAACACACACAGCTTGGAGAAGATGAAGGAAGCTCTAGGCACATAATAGAGAGTGTGTTACTTAGTGTGCAATGGAAAGATAGATAGCCCTAGAGTGATGGGCGTATATAAAATGCACGGGGGGAAAAAACCTCCTAAAGAGGGAAAAAATGCCCCGGCGGTCCTAGTGTGTTCACACACATCACTACCACATGTATATGGTAACAGAGAAAAGGCTAACTACTGTAGCTCACATCTATGCAAAAAAGCGAAAACAAATACAAATTTTTTGATTCCCATTTAATAACAAAAATCTTCAAAAAAGGGGACTTAGTTTTAGTCTATTCCCTTAAGCAACACATTTCCAAGTTTAAGAAAAAGGGAAACGGACCGTTTATCATTGAAGATGTATCTCCAAGTGGAGCAGTTAAGTTGTCCACCCTAGATGGTGAACCAATGGCTAATTGGATTAGTGGATTTCATTTAAAGAAGTACAATTTGTCACTAACCAATGAATTGCTAGAAAGAATGCATGCAACTAAGCAAAGAAAGATAAAACGACAATAGGTTTTTTATGAAGCTCAGGAGGAAGCTCGGCTTCGGGTACTCAAAAGGAAAGCTGCTCTCAAGAATCAACAAATACCTATTCCCATCAAACACTGGAAATAGATGACCGACAACGAGAATTGTAGAAAGATGCAGTGTCAACAGATGATGAATCGTTAGATGGAATGGACCTTCGCAAAGTACAACTCAACAATCATAACAAAAATGCTTTGGTCAATACAGGAGCTAGAGTAAATGCAGTCAGTTATTCCACGTACAAGAAAGAAACAAGTCAGTCATTAACAGTAGGAATAACGACTATCAAAGGATGCAATAAGAACCCAACACCAACATTCGGAGTAGTCAACTTGAATGTGATAGTACATGGATGTTCATGTCCTCATCAGTTTGTATGCTTAACAGATGAACACATGAATGAGACATGACCAGCTGAATGAGACATGAATCAGTTTGTATGCTTACCAGATGAACACATGAATGAGACAATGATTCTTGGAATTCCCTGGATGAAAAAATACAAGGTAGTACAAGATTGGGATACCAATTAGCTCAAGCTATCACCTAAAGGCGGACAACTCATTGTTCCAATTGCACCAAGCAAGGAGGAATGGAAAGGAAATTACTAGCAAAGCAAATCACCAAGCAATCAATCTTCTCCATCCTATCAACAAGTAAATGATACATGTAGCATGTAAGGAGTCAGAAAAATTTGGTACCGAAAGCACAGCTTAAGGACAAGCCGATTCAAATCTGGGTGCCCAAAACATCATCGACAATACCAAAGACGGTTCCAAAGATCAAAACATAGAGACAAGCATCTCCGAGCAAGGGACCTTACACAAAATGGATTTGGAAAAGAAAAAGGATCACTTATCTTCTCTGCAAACTGGAAAACCAATCAAGCAATGGAGAGTTAAGTCTCAGAAAACTCAACCACACCATTCTGACCAAAAAACCAAGATATCAATGGCGGGTAAAATCTCGACAACAGTCAAAACTAATACCAACATCTCAGGAAATTAGCGTGCTAATGCATCGTGATGGTACAATCAAGCAAAGAGCACAAAAGCTACAAGATTTTCACATTGGAAGACAGCATTAGAAAACCTCGACATCGGAAACCCTTGAGTTAATTACTCAAGATGCAACTCTTGCACATCATAATGGTTTGAATTGCATTGATCTTCAAAGCATGGTAGAGCCAACCAAGGCTATGCATAAACATGATTGTTAAACCCATGCACACAGTCGTCCCGGAGTACGCTATCTAGGAGGGGTGGAAGAGTACTAAGTAATTAAGGGCAATGTTTGAAGAGGGAGGAAAAAGTTTGATGTTAACGTGTGATTTTTTTTCTTGAATTACCTAATAATGCCCTTATAATTCATCAACAAGGGAAAATTAATTGATGATATCTCCCCGATGAGTGTAGATAATGTATATACTATCAGAAAATCATAAAAAAATAGTCCTTTTTGGATATTTTTAATCATTTTTCTTGATATTGAGACTTAAAAATGGAGAATCCAACAAAAAACAATAAAGCTGTGTTTTTCAATGGATTTTCTTAATTATTGAATCTTCACTTTGCTTTTTTAGTGTATTTTGTTATTTTCTTTGATTTTTCCAATAAACAAGTCAAAAATTAATAATAAATAGCAAAAGAGCTCAGATGGAAAAAATGAAGACACACCGATGATAAAAAAGACAAGGTGGATAAGCATAAAAAATTTCAATCAAATCGGCAGATAGAAGCGGGAAACCTAAATTAGGTGGCCAGACCTACTTTTGCAAAATTCTTGCAGAATGAGCTACAGGAATCCAATTGGGAAATTTTTTAAGTCTAACATAGATTTCACCGCCTAGTAGGACTAACAGGGGAATTTGGGGAAAAATGGTTTGGGAAGTCCGAGTATAGATACCCAAGGTAGGCTAAAATCACCTCATTTCCACTTGTTGCCTTTGGAGAGAGAGCTTTTCGACCCTCTTTGCGCGTATTTTCTAGAGTCCACAATTGCCTATTTTTTGCGCCGTCTCACACGAGACATGAGGGGCAAGTTCTATACTTATCAATGATCCATTTTGTACGGTTAGTAGCTAGTCTAAACCCCTGGAAAAAACCCTAGAATCCGAGCAGTGCACGAAGATCTACGACCAAAAATCGACCATAGCGGCCTGTCAGGTCAACCAAATCGGATGAGATTTGAATTGTAGCATGACCCAATATAATAGAACACTTCTATATCAACAGTTGACCATTTAGCAAGGGTCGAGGGGGTCCCAAGTAGAAAAGCTAGGTTTTTGGCAGATGCCAGAATTGGATTTTGACTCCACAGATAGCTTACATGTGAGGTCTATACACAATGTATATGATTGGTTTCACAAAATCAATCAAGCCAAGCCCTCGAAAAGCAAAAAACAACTCGAAGGCTACAAAGCGTCAAATTCGACATACGAAGTCAAACTGAATCCAAATGGGCCAAAATTGGATGAGTTACTTCACGACTATATTGCGGACAAGTCCATAGCCTCAAAAGTGACTAACCAACTCTACAAGCCATGTAGTCACAAAAGTCGGCGATTTCAGAGTCGAGAAAGCACGAAGTGATGCCAGCAAGACCAAAGTTTACCAAATTCAATTTAGGACTTGTTTTAGGTGTATAGAATGTGTTTCGGTTTTCAAGTTTTCCAAGAAAAATTTGATTGCAGTAAATAATTGTGATTATTTACTTTTGCAATATTTTGGTTGAAAATTGTATCATTACCTATCACTTGTACACACCTATTACATGCCAAATTTCAAGTATGATCCAAAATGATCAATTATAAGTTGGAAAATTATCAAAAAACGCAAAAAAGTCCTTGCAAGCCAATTTCTGAGTTATGAGTCACATTTTTGGATCCAAATCACCTCATATCACATACACAGGGTCTATACCATGCCTAGAACCAAGTTGCACCAAAAAATGTTCATTTTGATGAAAAAGTTTATAATCACCATTATTTACGTTTTTGCTAGAATGGGGAAAAATTGCAACTTTGCCATCATGGGACTAAAGTACATGATGTCCTAAGCCCACTAACCAAGTTTGAACAAATTTGGAGCTCAAAATCTCAAAATTCCTTTACATCTACTATTTCAGAGACCTAAAGCCTAAATCTGGCACCATTCTCACCATGTGTACTCAAATGAGCCTATATTTCACTCAGAGTATCTAATTGATATATACTTCAAGCCTATAATGCTAAATTTGCAAAAAGTTGAAAAACTTACTCAGCTGTAAATTATCGCGATTATTTACTTTTGTTGTAATTTTTTGTTTTGACTTCATGATTTTGATCTTTACATGTTTTTATGCATCTATGCATGTTTAAAAATTGATTTGAAGCAAATTTGACTAAATTTGTCAGCAACTCAGATTGAAGGACATTTATCTGCCAAATTTGCTAACTTTAACACTTTATTCACCTAACAGGAGCCATGCAAGCTGCAGTGATGGCCAAGAAGAGGGTTTAAAAAAAGGAAAAGCTGCAAGAGCTACCACCATACCAACTGGACCCGAGTTTAGTCAAAATTGCCAAAGTGACCTATTTGGCAAAAGAAAAATTGGAGGAGAACAACACCACAGTGTTCACAGGTAGATTCAAAAGCGAAGAAGGACATCAAGCAGAACTGCAACTTCTAGTAAGAGAGGTCTATGATGTCGCAGCAAAGCCCGAGACAAAAGAAGCTAACAAAAGGCTGGGGCTAAGAGAGTTCTACGAACAAGAGCCATGTGGAGTGGATTTCCAGAAAGCTTGTGAGCTCTTGTCCACAATCAAGGAAGATGGAACCGCCCAGATCTCTGACCAGCAAATGAACAAGGTAGAAGTGGCATTACAAAAAAGATAGTTGCAGAAGCTCTCAAATTTCCAATAGAAGGAATGATCATGAAAGCAAAGACAAAAAAACAGCAGTCACTTTCACCAAGGAAACCGTTGTTGCCACATTTGCCAATCTCATTTAGAAACAGGTGGAAGAACCTGTAAGATTATATCATCAACACTTCCACTTCCTCGCAAAGAGATCATTAAGGTACACAACACCCAATCATGCCATTGTGACCACATTTACACAAGTTCTAAAGTCGACAACCAAGCAACCAATCGACCATGCACAATACGTGTTGTGCACACTAAAAGGGACAAAGAACGAGGGTAAGATAACATATCTGGGAGCACCAGAGGTACTCACAAGAATTGCCTACCATGCTATCGGCATGACATACAACTTGCCACCTGTCAGAGATCAAAACACATGGATTGTGTCCGCACAACCATCCCCTCGAGCCACAAGAACGACCAAGAACTTACAAATCCGATGAAGAATCTGCTGAGAGCTCTCCAAAACGGCATAGCAGTGAAAGCTCCAACAATGAGGAAAGAAGAGCACGTATCAAAGAAATGAAAAGAAAAGCAGTGGCAGCACATCAAGAGGAGCCACAACAAAAGAAGGCCAGGTTTGAGAGAGAAAAGCACTCCTATGAACGAAGCCACCAAGCTCAAGGCAAGGATTCTGAAAAGTGGGTACGTGTAGAAGTCAAAGGACCAAGAACAAAGCACCCTGCATGAAAAGAAGCACAAGATCCAAAGGATTTGCTAGAACTAATGTATGAGGAGGCAGAGGCATTGAAGCTGAAAGAGGCTCAAGAAGCAGAAAAGAAATCTAGGGATGCGACGGAGCAGCAAAAACAAGCAGAAGAAGCAACACACCAAGGTGAAGCCTAGCACAAAGAAGGTGAGATGTCTCCCAGACCATCCTCACCATTTATAGAACATCATGATCACCTCATGCCAAGCCCACCACCACCACCAGCAGACAGAACCACACAAGCTGAGCCCATAAAGAAACAGAGCCTTAACAGAAAGAAGACACTTCACAGGAGCAAGCCAAAGCACAAGAACCAGAGCCGGAAAGGGCAGCAAGTCCTGCACCAGAGGAGACCACAAATTTTGAGAAAACAAAAGAAGAGGATTCAAAAGAAACCCCTTTTTACCTCCACACAGTATGAAACAGCCGAGGCATCCACGAAGCCTCAAGATGAAAAAGCAGAAGAATGCCAACCACACCCTCAAGGGCAAGAACAACCAGCCGCCATGATGCCACCAAGAGAGTCACAAGAGACTTCCAAAACGTCTAGGAAGCTTAGAAGAAATGCATATTGGCAATCCAATGATGAAGTAATCCTGCAAGTCAATGAATATGCAAAGCAAATGCAGGATATGATGGAAAAACTCCAATCAACAACACTTAGCCGCAACACAAAGGCTAAAGAACAGGAGATGGTGATTGACAAGACATATTGAATGTCATCAGCGAATTACAAAAGCAAGTGCAAGAATTGAAAGCTGAAGCTGAACAACACCAGCTAGCAAAAGACAAACATCAAAAGGATATGGATGACTTAGGTGAACTTCTCATGAAGTTGTGTAATGTACCCAACATTTATCCTTATAAATAATTTCAGATATTTTGCAAAGTAATTGAGATTCTCAATTTTGTGAGTCATCATGAGTTTATCATAGCAATCGGATCAAGAATCGAGCTCAGAATCTATTTATTTATGATCTTTCTTTATGTGGAACCATAGGTTTATGTGGGAACCTAATCTATGTGTGAAGAAAAAGCTTAGAGATAGTATTTTGAGGAAAGAAAGAGAGGTGAGTAAAATTTAAGATACTCTTTTTCTTTCTCTCTTTCAAAATAGAATGGGAACTTGTAAGTATAGAGCTTTTTGAAAATCGCGCATCAAATTCGCGTACCCAAAAAATAAAAATAAAAATTATTATTATTATTTTTAGAGCCGCGACGATGCGCGAGCTTTTTTTTCCTCTCCTATTCTTGAAACCTCTTAGTATTCTTAGCACCCCCTAGGGCCTATATAAAGGACCCTTCTCCTCTCACTTTGAACACACACATCTACAGAAGCGGAAGCTCTCTCGCAACGACGCGCCGGAGGAAACCTCTCTCCCTTAACCCCTCACCTTCAAGCCATCTTCATCTCCAATCTTCGATGTGCCTTCACCCGATTTGTGGACACACTCTCTCTCTCTCTCTCTCTCTCTCTCTCTCTCTCCAACTACGCGCTTTTCTTTTCTCCATTCCGAAGCTATGGCTCCGAAGCGTGTAACACGAAGTTCTAAGGACGCCCATGCCGTTGCACCACCAAGGAAGGTGGGAAGGAAGGTGTCTACTCCGAACAGATCTCATGCGGAAGCATCAACCGAAGAAGAAATCGAAGCCGTCCAACCTCTAGCACAGGAGTTAGCTGCACGCGCTCCAAATCCGGTAAGACAGATTTATAATTCTGCAATGGTATTCATGTTTGACTTGGGAAGCTAAGCATAGAGAACCCCTTAAACTGTCCGAACAACGTGATTTTATCACATGAAACACACATATGTTTTCATAGACTAGTGAAAGGACTGTTTGATAAATTGTTACTGTTTGTTGGATTGTTATTGTTTAATCAATTGTTATTGTTTGATAAGCGGTTTCTGATTGATATGAAGAATTGGTTGATCATGTTTGATGAATCATTAATGAGATGAATTGTTGAAAGAATATATTTTGTTCTCGCGGGTAGCGAGATGATTCCGCGGATAGTGGAGATTAAAGCTAAGGTTATCGGCTCTCTTTTGTTCCTCGCGGTTAGCGAGATGCCTGGCGGTTAGCAAGATGCCTCGCAGTTAGCGAGATGCCTCGCGGGTGGCGGGATGCCTGGCGGTTAGCAAGATGCCTTGCGGTTAGCGAGATGGGAAGGTTGCGCAATTCGCGGTTAGCGAATAAATCCTTTGCAAAGGCTCTGTTGGTTAGACAGAGAAAGTCTGCGGGTAGCGGCAAAAATCATGAGAAATTGGAAAAGTTGTTTTTGTTGAATAATAGGGTTGCCTTCATTAGCATTGTTTGAATTGTTTTGGTATTGTTTGAAGGGCTGTATAAAAGAACCTGTGTTTGGGATTAATTAAGGAACACTGTTTGTATATGTAAAACAATGTGGAAAAAAGTGTGCGTGTGGGGTGGAAAATGGGGGCTGGCTGAGGTTGCCAGCCAAGGATGGGTGGACTCGATTAGTCGAGTACTTTTCACTTTGTCTCAGTTAGTTAGAGATTTATCCCATATCATATTTTGGATTTAAGGATGGCGGCCGTACCTCTTAAACGCGGGGAAAAAGGCGTTGTTTTTGGATCCTTAATGTGTGAAAGGGATTTCTTCTCTTATAATGTAAGATCTAGAGTCCATAGAACCTTTAACCTCATCGACCTGGCTTGTGGCGTAGGGTCTTGCAACTACAAACACAATAGGTGGAAGTCTTCTTCTCTTTTGTTGCTCTTATAATTGCTTCGCATTATCGGAGTAGGGTGTCGTCAACGGATTTAGAGGATACAGAAGGCTATTTTCCATGTCGCCCCAATCTTTTAGGACGGGGACCTTACAGTTGGTATCATAGCCTAGGTTAAAAAGATTTAGTTGGCTACTTCAAGCTTCTTCATGTGTATGGTTTTCTATACCCATTATGAAACTCGCAAGGATATTACAATATGCCGGTTGATGTGTTATGGTTAAAGCCTCTATTATGTTTGCTCTTGGAGAGATCTTTGTAGACTCCTATATGACATTTTGACGACTTTATGACTAAAAGATTGAGTTTTTTTCTACAAAGACATTGTTTGACTGGTTAAGTCATGTAAGTGAGTTTTTGTGTAGATCGAATGAGCCATGACTGGTTAAGTCACGTGATTGGATAATCATGACTGGTTAAGTCATATGATTGAGTTTTGACGGATTGGATAAGTCATGACTGGTTAAGTCATATGGATAAGGTTTGATGGACTATTTAAGTCAAGATTGGTTAGGTCATGTGATTGGGTTTTAATGAATCGGATAAGTAAGGATTGATTAAGTCATACGATTGAGCTTCTAGTGCATTGGATAAGTCTAAGTTTCTAAAGTACCCTATTGATTTTGAGTTATTACAAACATTGATGTACACTCAGGGGAATCCTCAAAGAACTTCTACGTTGGAAAACCCTCAGAACAATGCTCTCTATATGGAGATTCAGGAGAAGGAAGCAGAAGTACGGATTGAAGCTATGGATGATTACTTCTCTGCTGCAAGGACCACACCTGCAATGAAGCGATTTTAGGGTTGTTTCGCCTCTCAGGGGAAGAGAAATTATGGTGGAAACAACATTGTCGTGACATGGGAGTGTTGGAGAACTCTCAGAGTTGGTGGGAGATCAAACAAGCGGTGAAGGAAAGATACTTACCTCCTGCCCATGAAGCGATAAAGATGAATGAGTTCTTTAGCTTGAAACAATACGGTTTATCTTTGGGAGAGTACTACTCAAAGTTTGTAAAGCTTAGACGTTACGCACCGTCAATGACCATAGAGCAGCAGGTAGCTCGCTTTTGTCAAGGACTAAGAGAACCCATTTGCTCGCGATTGGAAGCCTTGAAACCTACCACTGTACAAGATGCTTTACTATGAGCCAAACCTTTAGTGAAGGAACAAGGGATTGCAAAAAGAATTGAACGGAATCAAAGTTTCAATGATAGACAACCACAAAGGGTTTATGCTGCTAATGTGACAGATTCTCGACGCTTGAATGTTCGATGCTTTGAATGTGGAGAGTTGGGACATTATCGGAACTCTTGTCCACAACTGACTAATGGAGCAGTAGTAGCAAGTGAAGCAGACTAAGGACATCACTCTTTCGGATATAATGAGGGTCGAGATAGTAATTAGAGTAGGTTTTTCTCGAGATGAGGACATCTCGAATCCCTAAGTTGGGGAGATTGTAATGTACCCAACATTTATCCTTATAAATCATTTCAGATATTTTGCAAAGTAATTGAGATTCTCAATTTTGTGAGTCATCATGAGTTTATCAGAGCAATCGGATCAAGAATCGGGCTTAGAATCTATTTATTTATGATCTTTCTTTATGTGGAACCATAGGTTTATGTGGGAACCTAATCTATGTGTGAAGAAAAAGCTTAGAGATAGTATTTTGAGGAAAGAAAGAGAGGTGAGTAAAATTTAGGATACTCTTTTTCTTTCTCTCTTTCAAAATAGAATGGAAATTTGTAAGTATAGAGCTTATTAAAAATCGCACATAGGATTCGCGTACCCAAAAAAAAATTTAATAAAATAAAATAAAATAAATAAATTATATATATATATATATATATATATATATATATTTTAAAGAGCCGCGACGACGCGCGCGAGCTTTTTTTTTCCTCTCCTATTCTTGAGACCTCTCAGTATTCTTAGCACCCCATAGGGCCTATATAAAGGACCCTCCTCTTCTCACTTTGAACACACACATCTACAGAAGCGGAAGCTCTCTTGCAACGACGCGCCGGAGGAAACCTCTCTCCTTTAACCCCTCACCTTCAAGCCATCTTCATCTCCAATCTTCGACGTGCCTTCACCCGATTTGTGGACACACTCTCTCTCTCTCTCCAACTACGGGCTTTTCTTTTCTCCATTCCGAAGCTATGGCTCCGAAGCGTGTAACACGAAGTTCTAAGGACGCCCATGCCGTTGCACCACCAAGGAAGGTGGGAAGGAAGGTGTCTACTCCGAACAGATCTCATGCGAAAGCATCAACCGAAGAAGAAATCGAAGCCGTCCAACCTCTAGCACAGGAGTTAGCCACATGCGCTCCAAATCCGGTAAGACAAATTTATAATTTTGCAATGGTATTCATGTTTGACTTGGGAAGCTAAGCATAGGGAACCCCTTAAACCGTCCGAACAACGTGATTCTATCACATGAAACACACATATGTTTTCATAGACTAGTGAAAGGACTGTTTGATAAATTGTTACTGTTTGTTGGATTGTTATTGTTTAATCAATTGTTATTGTTTGATAAGTGGTTTCTGATTGATATGAAGAATTGGTTGATCATGTTTAATGAATCATTAATGAGATGAATTGTTGAAAGAATACATTTTGTTCTCGCGGGTAGCGAGATGACTCCGCGGATAGCGGAGATTAAAGCTGAGGTTATCGGCTCTCTTTTGTTCCTCGCGGTTAGCGAGATGCCTCGCGGGTAGCGGGATGCTTGGCGGTTAGAAAGATGCCTCGCAGTTAGCGAGATGGGAAGGTTGCGCAATTCGCGGTTAGCGAATAAATCCTTTGCAAAGGCTCTTTTGGTTAGACAGAGAAAGTTCGCGGGTAGCGGCAAAAATCATGAGAAATTGGAAAAGTTGTTTTTGTTGAATAATAGGGTTGCCTTCATTAGCATTTTTTGAATTTTTTTGGTATTGTTTGAAGGGATGTATAAAAGATCCCGTGTTTGGAATTAATTAAGGAACACTGTTTGTATATGTAAAACAATGTGGAAAAAAGTGTGCGTGTGGGGTGGAAAGTGGGGACTGGCTGAGGTTGCCAGCCAAGGATGGGTGGACTCGATTAGTCGAGTACTTTTCACTTTGTCTCAATTAGTTAGAGATTTATCCCATATCATATTTTGGATTTAAGGATTGCGGCCGTGCCTCTTAAATGTGGGGAAAAATGCGTTGTTTTTGGATGCTTAATGTGTGAAAGGGATTTCTTCTCTTATAATGTAAGATCTAGAGTCCATAGAACCTTTAACCTCATCGACCTGGCTTGTGGCGTAGGGTCTTGCAACTACGAACAAAATATGTGGAAGTCTTCTTCTCTTTTGTTGCTCGTATCCTTGCTTCGCATTATTGGAGTAGGGTGTCGTCAACGGATTTAGAGGATAGAGAAAGCTATCTTCCATGTCGCCCCGATCTTTTAGGACGGGGACCTTACAAGTTGACAGATGCTTGCAAAGCCAAAGACGAACAGTTGACAGAGGTTACTAACAAACTTCTAACTACAACTCTGTCAGTTCAAAAGATTCAAGTGCAGCTAGATGTTGGGAATGCCTCCTTGCAATACTCAGAGTAGAGGATAAATGATCAGGCAACTTTTTTGTGACAGATACGAGAAAATCTCGTAGCTGCCTCAATCAAAGGAACAAACAAAGTCTACAAAGAACTAGAGAAAAATAACAAAGACCTCCAGCTAGAGCTAAAGATGGAGCAGTCTCAATGCAAAGACCTGGAATTAAGGCAGGTGCAACGAGAAGAAGAGATGCTAAAGGAAATAGTCGAGATGAAAAGAGTCAACCAGCTGCTGTTGAGAGATGGACGACAAGAAATACATGAAGAAGTAGGAACTTTAGAACAATCATATATAGATATCCCCTCAGTCTCTTTCGTTGAGATGGAAACACATTCAATAGAAGGGCTAGGTGGCGAAGAAGATTTCCAGGTACAATTAACAGAAGCTGATATAGTGCCAATGGTCCAGCTGTCAAAAGCTGAGGAAGATGCACTCAAGGAAAAGATTACGCAAGAAATAGATGAGCAGTGGAAAACAACGATGGATTGGGAGTTGAGAGTTCTTCACTCTGTCAATGTTACTCAACTCACTCCCAATCAAATCAATGCACAATGGCATCAGCAATCCCTTCCATATCCTTTGATCAAGGTGGAGTTGCTCCAGGTAAAAGAAAGACTTTACAAAGACATGCAAGTAGAAGGTGCAGATAAAGACCACCGTAAGTGGAGGAAGAGCTGGTTGAACAAGAATCCAAGATACCTGATTCTGTTCACAAGGGCACCTAAGACACTTCAAAAGGATCCCACTTTTTGTCATGTATCAAGAGTAAGGACCTAGAAAGCACATGAGCCAATAACAAAGAAGCGGCAAACCTGGCTGAATTATCCAAGATTGCCAACTCTGGAAAAGGGATCGCCGATAGAAGAATACATGGTGAAAACCCTAACAAGCGCCATGAAATTCTCCAAAGTCTACATGATCTATCATGTGCGATGCTTTATAAAATCAGCCAAATGCTGCTCACCTGCATTGAAGTATTTCATAAGCCAAAGCAAGCAGGAGCCCCGTGGATGTCTTTCCTCGAGGGAAATAAAGGCTTATACTGCGATCTTAGTGGCCAACCTTCTGAAGAAGTCCTCTATGGATTCTACACCCGATACATGTTCTTACCTTCTCATAATATGTTGGCGTTTGAGGAAGCGTTCTACACAGAGTTCTTCACTTAGCGAACAAAGATTTTTGGGCCAGTGATCAACAACCTGACTTTGAGATTTGTAGGCTACTCCACAGTTGAAATGCTAGCAGCAAGCTAACTCGGATACCATTTTTTGGATCTTTCATTGTAAAAACACTTATTATTTTGATGAATCAGGAATATTGTACTTCTATTTTCCGCCTGAACCTTGTAATTGTTGAGCCGGGGCTACAAGCTTCCAGATTGTATCAACCTGTCTTTACCCATCTTTAGTTAGAGCTCCCAGATTATTAGTTTTGACCACCAAAAACCTTGGATAAGGTATAAAAGCCAATTTTTGTAAGTTATTTTTAAGTTTTTGGATAATGAAATAGAGAGCGTGAGCTAACAGTGCTCACTTGTCTCCTTCTTGTGCTTCCGACTCCCTCCTCGGTTGTCACATTGCAGTCATATATGTTGCATTGCAACCGCAGGTAAGAGCTCTACGCATTGACGTAAAGCATTTCACCATATTTTGTAGCTTTTGACGTCATTGACCTGTGGCCTAATTTCATCATAAGTAGGAGTTTACACTTCAAAAATAAAAAACTAAGCATAGGTGGATCTTGGGGCATCATTGCTAAGCATTTAAGTGCATTTTGGGAACAAAATGACTAGGTCAAAAATTCACTGTTGTTAATAATCGTGATTTTTCGCACTTGACCTAAAGTGGTATTTGAGACCATAAGCATGTATGCTTAGGTCTTATAAACTTGTCCTAAAAGTTTTGTTAAGTTGGATGTCATTTGATGCTGCAACGGATGTGAATTGTTTGCCGATGAGCGATTGGCTTTTGGTGATTTCAGTCACTTGAGTGTAGCTTGAGTTCGATGCGAGTTGCTTGTTGTTTTCCGAGAGATTGACAACCTCTTGTAGCCTCTATGCACTAGTTGAGTCAGCTTCGTCCCATGGCTTGACAATTTCATAGTGGTTCTCGCTAAATCTACAATAAGGCAGGAGTGAGGTTAGACACCCGTCCCACAGAGCTCGGGGAAAAATACAAAGATGAGTCCCTATGAATATCCTATAACCATCACACACTTTGTCTCCACAAAGTGACGGCAAATCCATAGACACATATAGGAAAGAGGCAATTTTTGCTACACAAGCACATACCAAAAGATCATGATGAGGAGTTGAAAGGAATTTTTAATTCTTTTTGGACAGAGCTGAGCTCTTAATACAATTGTGGGTTACTCTAGATAGACACAAATTTAGGGAACACATTGTTGTGTGTATCATATGTGATACCCTCATGAAAACACAAGGAGTTTTTGATGGACTTCTTAAGTGGAGTTTACCTAGTTGTGTGCTGATTACTATGGTGTTTGTGGTTTTATTGCCCAAGGCCTTGCCTATTTTGGTAAGATGATTGCACTTTGGGATTGATCTAGTGAGCAACCTCAACCATGCTCATGTGTGCATGCACACAAATTTTCAATAGTTTCTCCTCACCACACTTCAACTTTATTCACAACCATGGTTTCTCATTTGTATGACACATCAAGAGCAACATGGTCATTTGCATGCTCATGGGCAACTAGCCACCTCCACAATGAAGGGTTACTTCAGAATCATTTGTACATGGGGATGACCGTGGCCATCGCAGCAGTGGGTTACTTCAAAAAGACGCATATTTAGGGAGCCTTATGAAAACATGATATTTTCTTGATGGGCTTCCTATAGAGAATGTGGCATCATTTCGAAGTCATTGATTGCAAGATATACACATGGTTGTTCCATCACTGTGATTGTGTTGATTGCAAGATATACATACTCAAATGTGAAAGGAACATTACATAAAATATTTTTGGATCAGTGCTTTGCTCAATATGTATGCCACATGTGGTGCCCTACCAAAAGCATGAACAATTCTTGATGGGCATCCTCTCAAAGATGTCATCTCTTGCAATAGGTTGATTAATGTAGGATATGCCCAACATGGTTGTGGCAAGGAATCTCTAGGGTCTTGTAGCTAGATATGCAAAGGGAAGGACTTTCTCCAAGTATGTCCACATTTGCTTGCACCTTGGTGAGATATGGCTTTAAATAAGACTATCGTATGGGTGAGAGAATTCATGATGCCAGGGTCTGTAAGATAAAGATGTCATGCTTGGGGATGCTTTGATTGATGTGTATGCCAAACATGATGCCCTTACAAAAGAATAAAAAGTTCTTGATGGACATCCGCTATTGGATGCCATCTCTCTTGGAGCGTGTTTATTGAAGGGCATGCCCAACATGGCAGTGGCCTGTTGGAGAAACATGTTGTGCTTGGTAGTTCTTTGGTTGATCTGCATATCAAATATAGTGCCCTCACAAAAAGCACTCAAAGTTCTTCATGATCTTTCTATAAAAAAAATTATCTCTTATACCACAATGATGGTCAGATATACCCAACATGGCTATGGCAGGAAGATCTTGGCTATTTTAACTAGATGCAAAGGAAGACCTTTCTCTAGATGCAATCACCAATGGTAGAAACTTGAGGGATTGTTAGAGAAACATTTTGAGAATGGAAATGCTTTGGTTGTGGCAATGAAGCTATGGGATATCTTATCCATGTGCAATCACGTAAACTTCCACCATGAAGGCATGTGGCCTTATGCAAGGCTTCACATGGTGAGATAATTCATGATGAGATTGTTAGCTAGGGAATGTTGGAGAAACATGTTGTGCTTGGTAGTACTTTGGTTGATATGCATATCAAATGTAGTGTCCTTATGAAATAAAAAAAATTCCTTGAAGATATTTTTGTCCAAAATATTATCCCTTGGAACAAATTTATTATAGGATATTCCCAGCATGGCTATGGTGTGATATTGTTCATTGGATGCAAAGGGAAGGACTCTCTCTAGATGCAATCACCTATGCTTGCAGTTTAAAGGCATGTGGTCTTACACTAGATGCTGACATGGATGAGATAACTCTCAATGAGATTGCTTTTTAGGGGCTATTGGAGAAATATTTTCTTCTTAACCATGATTTGTTGACTTGAATAGCTTCTTGTAGAATTTGATTTTGTCCACTTTCAAGAATCCATCATGAAATACCAACTAAAAATTTGTCCAAGTCTTCAACTGAGGGCATAACCCTACACACACACATATAGGCCTTGCTCTAGAGCATGATTTGTATCTAACAGATACAATATGCATCAATAAAATGATACAAATCAAAGTAGGCCATCCATTTTTCCAACCAAGGGTCAATGAAGGTCTCTTCACATTCCTTTTGCTGAATTGAAGAGGAAAAATGCTCATGGCTGTGGGTGAAAATTGGATGGGCATGGTGAGAATCTCCAATAGTTGCTTCTATATGTCCTCTAGTTGGCGCTGTATCATGGCTATGAGATAGAGATTGTAATCAACAAGAGATAGAGAAGGAGATCTTGAGAGATGATGCTCGTGCATGTGTGTGGAGTCAAGAGGAGAAAATGACATTTTTCCCCTGTGTTGATGCATGCTAGCAATGCCAACTTTGTGCAGAGATGTATCTTGTGATGCCATGGAGCATAGATAGTGATAGCCAAGAGTATGTAGTAGAGACTCGCTTGAGTAAAATGCCCCAAGGCACTTAGGCAAATAAGAAAAATGACAATAGATATAAAAGAAATTAGGAGATAGAGTGAGTGTGTGTGTGTGTGTGTGTGTTTACTTTATTTTTCCAATTGTACAGAACTATATAGTGAATTGCACCAATGAACATACACAACAGAGTTCAAAGCATGACACAATCATACTTATACAATAAGAAAACCTGATCACAAATTATTGAATTAATTTATCAAGTATGAAGTACAACTATCCACACAGAAGGAGTAGGTATATCCCCTAGTAGGTGAAGGAGAGATCGGTACCTGCCACCATCCAAACATCAAAGCTTATTAGAATAGGCTACAATGAATAGGTAGACAGGTACCAAGTGACCTCTACCACTTGTTATTGTTGTCACACCCTTAGAACAACCCCCTACTACTATCCTGAATTATGATTTTTTACAATGGTAGGTTCAAAAACCATTTTAGCTTTCCTTGGCAAGAATTCCCTAGTCCTATAGGGTTCCATTGTAGGTGATTTAAGCTCCAATCTGGCCATTTGTATCTTATTATTAATTGTCCTTCATGTTTTGGGTTATTATTCACCTTAATTCATGCAGTCAACCTTATTTTGCTTGGTTGCTATGCCAGACAAGCATTCATTTCATGAGCATTGGCAATCAATGTACTAAAAAATTGAAAATTTTGACAGAGTTTTGTTTGTTTTCCAAGAAATCCTAAAAAAAAACTATAATTATACCAAGGTTCCAACTATTCCAATTACCTTCCCAAATATGTTTTCCTTGTACTGAATTATATGTGATTCAAAATCGCTCCAAAAAACCTTGTTATTACACTATTCTTTCAAGAAATCTGATGTCTTCCAAAAACCTTTAATATCCAAATCTTTCCAGACTTACCTTATCAAAACCTGCATAAGATTGGGTAAGCATAATCTAGTTATATCAACAAAAATTATTTACTAATCAAATTATGCCTTCAAGACTACAACCACTAAGTTCTTCATACAACTAAGTGACGTTTGAGCAAGCATATGTATTCCTATCGACCACCTTGCATCTGGTTCCCAAACCTCTTTTTTATTATAGATTTTGTATTGTTTTTTGGACCAGCTAAGCCAGGCCTACTGTATATCCCTTTTTCCAACGTTTTTCTCGTGATATATTTTTGGATCAGAGATTTACATTGGGGAAGGATACCTTATGTTCCGCATAATATGTGATTCAAACCTACTAAAAAAAAACCAGTCATTATATTATTCCTTCTAGAGTTTGTATTGGTTATTTCCAGACCCGATAAGCCAACCCTAATGCATGACATATTGTGACATACTTCCGAACCAGATATGCCAACCCTACTTGTGACATACCTCTGGATCAAAGATTAGATTGTGATAGGGTATCCTAAGTTCTACTAACCATGATAGGCTAATACATTATCCATCAAATGTATGCATACTTGCTTATGAGAAGAGGGCATACATACCATTTACAAAACCCAGAATTCTTAAGCCATTACCCATCAGATGAGCACTTATGGACTAGTACCTTATGGTTTTAGATGGGCTGGTATACATACCCTTTTTTTTAAACTCAAATTTCTTTAGCCATTAACCATCAGATGAGCAAGTACATATTAGTACATTTAGTCAGGCAAAGAATCGAACACTCTGTCCTGTATTATATATTAGGTTGGATAAGAGGCAAAATTATCTTGTCAAAGCACAAGAGATCTTCATTTCCAATCCTCAATTGAGACAGTCCAGCTTATGTTTCAGAACCAATGTCATTAGTTCCACGTTGCTCTTTATCAAACGTTTTTGTTATACAACCTATCTATCAGGGCAAGGTTCGTTGGATTAGGTGTGTGATTTTCATTCGGACCATATCAGGCATATATGATAGAAGCCCCAATATTTTACTGATTCTCATGTACTTCACAGATTTGCAAAGGTTTTCTTAACACCGTACACTATGTTCTTTTTCTATGCAGATTAGAATGATACAAATGCATCAAAAACTATTGTTTGTGTGTGTATATCCAATATGAAAAATTCCTTTATGCTTTCTCAATCAAACCTGCAACCTAAATACGCGAAAACATAGTTTGAACGTCAATCCTCAATTAGCATCAAGACAATATTCATTTTCCCTCATGTGTGTGTGTTTAATCGAGTGCCGTACTCAGTAGATCAGAGCATAGATCTACCTGTGAGGTCGTCATCGTCCTGCGTTTGTTGTGGGAGCTATATACGTCAAGGAATCCCCTCCGCGTGTATGTGATGTCTTCGTTGGATGGGTCTATACCCCAAAAACGTTCTTGTGCTCTACTGGATGTGTGTGTGTGATTGCCAGGGTGCAAGAATGATGTCAGTTCTTGTGTATCGCTGTGTGTATTTATACACTCCATCGAACATGCCTTTCTTCCTCACGCTCACTGAGGTTCAATGACAGTGAGTCCATGTGCCCACTTTAATTTTGGTCTAGTTCGGAGCCTTCCCCCTATGCTTAGAAACAATTGAGTCTATTTTTTTAGAAATTCTAATTTAGGCATTATTCTTCTCAGCTCCAGCATATGAGCTCATTAACAGCTCTCATGTGTCCAAAGTATCTCACATTTAGAACCCATTCTCACGAAGACTTTGATTACACTTATGGTACAAGGATAAAAATGTTATTATTGTAAATAACTTTTCCTGGATACATGCATATGCAGCACCATCTCCGTGAGTATGGCAAAAAACTTTTCCAAAAACTAAAACACTTGCTATTGGTGTTCTTTCTTATTCATCCACTACTGCCTTTGCCTGACTGGGTATATACTTGCTCGATTGATTTCTGCATAAGTAAAAATCCATAAGCCATTAATTAGTTCCAGTGTCCTCTTGTAATGTGTGTGTGTGTGTGTGTGTGTGTGTGTGTGTGTGTGTGAGAGAGAGAGAGAGAGAGAGAGAGAGAGAGAGAGAGAGAGAGAGAGAGAGAGAGAGAGAGAGAGAGAGAGAGAGAGAGAGAGAGAGAGAGAGGAGAGAGTTGTATGGAGATTTTTTGATGAGAAAAGTGATCACACTCTCACTCACCAACACCTAGTTAAAGATGGAATGCTTAACTACCCTTGATGCTTAACTGCCTCAAGTGGAAGTTTGCTAGGAAACTTCTTGTGGGAAGCTAAGTGCCTTTGATGTGTAATCTCCTCAAGGGGAAGCTTCCCAAAAACCTTCACGTAGGGAAGTTTAACCACCCTTGGTGCCTAGCTACCTTGAGGAGAAACTTCCCAAGAAACTTTATACAAGGAAATTTAACCGCCTTTGATGCTTAGCCATTTCAAGGGGAAATTCATTTGGGGGAGGTTAATGGCCCTTGGTGATTAGCCACCTCAAGGGAAAACTTGTTGCACTGAAGCTTAACCACCCTTGGTGCTTAGCTGCCTCACGGGAAAACTTCCCAAGAAAATTCCCAAGTATGGCACAAAAAGAATTCAGAAAAATATATATCTCTCATCCCCTATTCTCCATGAATTCCTTGCAAAGTATACATACTCCAAAATGTGAAATCCCTCTTACCATGTCGTTGTGGCTAGCAGTTTGAAGAGTATTTGTAAGTACAAACTTAGAAACAATCAATGGGTTGTACTACAATTTTTTACAAATACAGGATCAAAATATCCTCTAGGTAGAAGTCATGCTCATGCCCTTGAAATGAGGGTGGGGATAGAGTTGTGCCCAATGGATTAAATAAACCCTTATGTGGTGTTCATCTATCAACACAGTGTTGCCAACATCAAATGGTAGATGGATTTGACAAAGAGTTTACAATAAAGGTATACATCTAGTTCTGTAGGATGGTAGTGTCCATCAATGAAAACACACTACCTTTGGCAATACAAAAACTTAAATTCTGAATGCTGGATTTTGGCTACATTTAAAACTATGGCTACGAGGGCGTCAAAGTTTTTCTGTTGCACAGAAGACCATATTGCAACCAAGAACCTTTGAAGAAGAAATACAAAAATTCATTGTTGCCTCTGGTTGTAGGATGACCTTGCGATTGCCTATACAAAAATTGTGCAGGTTGATGTATTCTGTATTTAGATCATACTGTTCTTGAAACAACAGCAATCTGTTGATGTCCAATATAATCAATCTCTGCAAACAGTTATTAAAACAAATAAGTAGTTAGACAGTAGGATGACTCATATTCTTTTACATTGATTATTATCGAAACAACATGTCAACGTCTAGCAAAGGTTCATATGGGGTTTGACTTGTGTGGAGGTTTTCATGTCTAGTGTCAATGCCCTTGAGATTTTTCTCCTCAGTCCTTTATGCTTTTGCAGTCCGAGACTCTTGCATTCGATTGTAGAACCTAGTAGATGAAATGGCTTCTACTGTGGTACGGTCTTCTTGAGGCTCAGGCATTGTTGATTGTTGATGATGTTTAGGCTCTACCGGTAGAATGGTGGAGGGCTCTGCTTGAGGATTGAAAGTTTCAATATGCATTTCTTCCTCAACCCCTCCCTATGCTTGATCTTCTATCTTCTCAACCCCTCTCTCTGCAGAGGGAGTTTCAATATGCATTTCTTCCTCAGTCCCTCCCTTTGCATGATCTGGCTCCTTGGTTTTCATTACCCTTCTCCTCATCATGCATCTCTTCCTTGTCAACCTCTTCCTCTACGTGATCACTCTTCTCCTCAGTCCTTCCCTATGACTAGTCTTTCACCTCCTCTTTCTTCTATCCCTTCACAAATAATCTGCCAAAATATAAGGACTTGTGGAGGTCCATTGGCTTGTGTCCCTCACCTATCATTGTCAACACTACCACATGGTCATCCAACAAGGTGTCTTCTACATCCAAGCTTATAGTATTTAAAATAGAAAGCAACTGTTGGATAAGATTGGTGCAGTATTGATGCAAATACAATATGGTGTACTTCCCCAATGCACTTTGCAGAAACAAAACAAAAAAACAGGAACTGAGATCAATTCTTCTTGCAACAATCACCATACTATTGTAATGCTTTGAAAAATGGGTAACTTTAACATGAATGGCTCTAGTGCAAAGCAGTTATTCATTATGGAGGCATATCCATTCACATGAGTTGGCATCCATTTTTTGAGGATCCAAGCTATATATTTTTTACTAACTTTGTTCAGGAAGTTGGCTCTTGATCAAACTACAAAATTATTAATGGAAATTATTCTCTATTTGAGTTTTTGGATCATACAATAGATTAATATCAACAAGATCATTTTCTAGTCTCCTTGAACCATCTACTAGTGGTACATCTTCTGCCAGCCCATCTTTCGTTAATGATAAAACTTCATTGTTTCTCACATTGATCTCATTCGTTACTGTGTCGTAGATTTTTATCTCTTCTTCCATAGCAACTGTGACTTTTTATTTCTCTTTTAGTTTCTTGCTCTCCTCTGCACACCGGTTTCCTTTCTCAACTCTAGCCCTAGTATTGACATCATGGGTGACCTGAACAATTTTCACCTCTGATTGTGGCGTTGCTAGAGGTACGAGCAAAATGTCCATCCTTTTCTTGTCCATGAATTTGTTGGGCACAAGGAGTTTATCATAACTACATCTGATTCTCTTCAAGGTTTTGTTGTCCTTGTCCGTAATGGTTAACCTATGTGCATGTGCTGCAACAATCGTTATATCATTAAAGTATTCAAGCAAAGAATCCTATGTTGCCTCTTGGAGGGTGAACAATGCAACAAACTTCCACCTCATTGTGCCAAAGCATGCCTCTTCATAGATTTACGTGACCATCCTTTGAAAGAAAATATTTTGTAGACAAAGCTCAATGCATTTCTTTTTTCATCTCCTTAAAGAGTTGGGCGTCTTTGTTTCTTCTTCATCCTTGGAGCCTTCAAAATCTTTATCGGTTGTTTGGGTCTCTTCTTCTTGCTAGCTGACCTTCCCCCTACTTTAGCAGCTAAACCTGGACCTTTGCCAGCCTTCTTAGCAGTTGCCTTTGTCTTTGCCATTGCCCTTAATAGTAGAATCTCTCTCTCTCTCTCTCTCTCTCTCTCTCTCACACATACACACACACACACACACACACACACACACACACACACACACACACACACACACACACACACACCACACACACACACACACACACACACACACACACACACACACACACACACACACACACACACACACACACACACAATGTCTCACGACACGTGCGAGAGAGCTTTGAGAGTCGATAGAACCATCCACGCACACCATTCCATCGAATCTCTCTCTCTCTCTCTCTCTCTCTCTCTCTCTCTCTCTCTCTCTCTCTCTCTCTCTCTCTCTCTCTCTCTCTCTCTCTCTCTCCATTTTTGTTCATTCACAAAAAATTACGCCAATCCTCCTAATTTTGGATAACCTTCACCTTTAAACACCACTTTGTAAAAAGAGCTAACACATGTTGAGATGACCCAACCATTATGCTTCACCGGACTTGGGGCTCTTAATGGACCTATCTGGTTGTTATCTAACCGGCTGGGTTTATACGGCTGCATTTATACCTATTATAAAACACATTTTAGGCAGATGTGGCCATTTTTGGCCCATATGCTAGTTGGGCCATAACATGCCTTGGATTTTTCTCTGCGTTAGACGATGCTTCCTCTGGAGTCACTACTGCGGTAGAGATCTCATCCCCCACTCTCTCTGGCTGTGGATCCATAGCTCTTTACTTTGTAAACTGACCTTGCAGATCTGATCCATATCTAGCTGTACTTGCAAGTGGCAATTATCTATCTCTGCTCCACCCTGTCCAACGTGGGCTTCGTGGCCGGTTGAGCATGGCTTTGGTAATTAGAAGATAGCTTGCCTCTCTATATAAGGTGAGCCACATGCACACTTAGTTTCCATTCAGTATTTTCCCTTTCTATTTCTAGTTGCCTTGAATCGATTTTGTGCTACATTCAAATCTATTGCTTGCAAACCTGATGGCCCCCAACAAGAAGGTGGCTGCTGAATCCTCTGAGGTATGAAGCATATCATGGCAACATGGTTTACTACTGTGAAAACATAGGATACTTGCTTTGCTAGGGTTAGCATCACAGGGCTTTTGTTTCCTAAAGGGAGGATGGCCATATTGCTGCTAATCTCTTGCTACCATTTACTTGTCTTACAGGGTTTACTAGCCTAATAGCTGCTAACCAATCAAAAACTTGTTTTCTGAGAATTGGTATGCTTGGTCTCTACATGAACTTTTTTTGAAAGGGTATGTATGATTGATCCTGCTTGTTTCATGGACGGTAAGGACTTTGTGCAATAGTTCTTTTGGACCATCCATCACCCATAAAAGGGTATAGATATTCCTTGACCTTATCTTATGATAATGGTCTTCCAAAAACACTAACCCTAACTTTTGCTTGGCAGTGCTTTGTGTTGGGGTTTATATTGCTCTTTTGGATTTGATTCTGGCCTATGGCTGAGATGCATGATACGAAAGAATAACATGGGGTAGCTTGGTATTACTTTGGTTTGTATGAGGGGCCTTTCAATGCTACATAGAGAGTGGAACTGTTTTGTCCAACATATATAGGAAGACTTGCTTTGGATTTCAACTTTAATTCAAACATCTAGGCTAGCTCTGCACTGTACAAGCCTCTAAAGCAGAGATCTTTTCGATTTTTAGTATCAACTAATCCACTACCTGTTTGCTGATCATAGGTAACTGGTGGTCTAGAACATCAGGTTTTTAGAAAACAAACATTCTCGAAGTGATGATTTTCGGATGATTTTTGTTGTACTATTGTATAACCTCATACTACTATCTCCTTCATTACAGCTGGTTCAAAGATGATAAGTTACATGTAACTTTGCTACATACTGACATTTTTGGACTGATGCTCAGCACATTAGGTGCTTGGACATGTTAACATCCGTTGTTTGGTTGAGTCGTTGACAGGTTTTTTGGTATGCCTTTACTAGCCCAAACACTATGCTATGATATTGCTTCCTCCTATTGCCTCTTTCATTGTAGTTGGTTCTATATTCTATTGTAGTATGAAATCTATGTAACCTTGGTACATACTGTTAACTTTACGAGCCTAATGGTTGCTTAGGCTGTCTAACTTGTATAAGAAGGTTTACTGTTGTACTAGGCTAATGCTTAGCAAAATAGCTGCTTGGACATGATAATTCATTTGATATCATTGGGCTACTGGTTGCTTTTCAAGAGATATATATATCTGGTATGCCTTTACATATACTAGCCCAAACAATACACAGGATTTTCGTGAACAGCGGTTCAATATGGTCAATATAATTAGCTACTACTGTTTTCAAAATGGAAGAACTCCAAAGAAAAGTTTTCACTTATTCCTTTACTTTGTTAACAACATATTTTTCTTTTTTGTCTGTTACCTTGGTGACATTGATGACAACTAGGTCACCTTAGTTACCTGCAATGCTATTTGAAAACTAACCTCTAGGTTTATTTCTTACTGTGGATGCAGGTAAGGGTGCTCTCTCCTTGGCTAGTGAAAAGAAGACATGATGTCCTTTCTCTTGTTACATTATACAGGACCATTCTACTACCTTCGGCATGTAACTGTGGATAAAATGTCTAAGGAATACATGATTGTTTATTGAAATTGTAGTCTAAGGTCTTTTATTGTTTTGTCATGTGCTATGTGTAATGTTAATAATTAGAACTCTCTCTTCATAAGCACATGGGTGGTCTTGGGCCCGTTTAAACCTAGGACACCATGACCTAGTCTACAATATTTTTGACCACAGATGATATGGCTTGTAACTATATCTTCTGGGATAGGGGGTATCCCACACAACCACTATGACCTTTGTCTTGGTTTTCTTGAAGATGGATTACCTACCTACATCTTCTTTTGATTTCACTTATACTTTTTTTATGCTACTTCAGATGATCCCTATTGCTCTTGAACCTTCTACAATGCCCTTCTCTCCGGCTTCCCTTCTCGTGATTAAACTAATCCGATATCCCTTGGCCATTTCCCTCCTAAACCAATACTCAAAGGTTACAAAGACCCATGACTCCATCATGAATCTGTTAACCTTTAATGGCTGGGTACTTATCCTTGCAAATCTGGTTGCTGATGCAAAGGAAGGGCTGCTCCACCTGCAAAAGCTGGCTTCCAACCTTTTTGCCATTGAATTAAGTCATAAATCGGATATGTTGCAATTCTCGGCTAAGGGAGCTGAGTCTTACCACGCACCGAGCGAGTTTTTCCGAGCAAAGACAAATCCGAGCAAGTGTTTGTATGCAATATAGTAAATTTTATCATCAACAACATTTTTTTTTTTTGCTATATATGGATGCACTACAACAAAAAGATTTTTCAATGGATATACTACCTCCTACATTCCAAAATATCAAAGTTTACTTGACAAGTCATGCTTGAAAGTAATGATATACACACTTTGCTAAAAGCACAAGCAGCTAGCTGCATTGAGGCGGCTGGCTTAATTATTTCAGGATTATAACCATCGTAAGCTTTTCAGAGGGTTTTTGTTCAAAAAACTGAGAGAGTAGGGGGTACCCAATGATGAAAAAGGTTTTAAAAAAAGCGAATCTGAGCTGATCCAAGCGAAGAGCGAGGCAATGCTCAGAAGGCGTCAACGAGGCTTGGGGAATGCGGTAGCAGGGTGCAGACCAAGAAGCTACAGGGTACAAGGGTCGCACGCAAGGCTTCAGGACGCTTTTGCAAGTTATGCGCAGCTGGCAAAGTAATGGAGCTCGCAAATGGTGGGCGACGAGCAGAGAAAGAAATGTGTTGGGCGATGAGCACAGAAAGAAACGTGGCAGGTGGTTCGATCGGCAACCAACAACTTGCCGTAGGCAGGCTGGGAGCGAAATGAGATGTACAACACGAGTTCTCTCTCTCTCTCTCTCTCTCTCTCTAGCCAACACGTTTTCTGTTGCGCCTTGGCAAGCCAGGCTCTTTTGCACCCGTCCAATAATGAGGTTCACATGTTGTGCGCAGTCTCTTCAGGAGAGGATGCTACGGTTAGAGAGGCCTTGTGTATACTTATGGGTTCTTTTCAACAATAACTATGGATTCTTTAAGCAGGTGCTGGCCCTTTGCGTTTTTTGGCCTGTCTCCATATGCATCACCAACGCGTTCACCTTTAAGCAGGTGCTAGCCTGTGGTCTTGCTTTCACAAGACGCGAACGGGTAGTCCAGTGAGAGGAAAGCATGTATTGTGTGAGGGAAGGCTTGCATGAGGGGAATCATGGCCTGCTGCATCAGGGAAAGCTTGTGTGAGATAATTCGCATGAGATCAAAATTCCTAACGTGTGGCGGCTAGAGAGGGAAAGAGAGTGAGGAGAGCCGGTAGGCAGCATGGGAGGGATTGGGGGTGCGGTTGGCACCCAGGTGGGCGTCTAGTTATTAGCGGTAAACATAAAATATGGCAAGGGCTGAACAATGTTGGAGGGTTGATCAGCAGGAGAAGGTGCATGATGTGACAGTCTCTCTCTCTCTCTCTCTCTCTCTCTCTCTCTCTCTCTCTCTCTCTCTCTCTCTCTCTCTCTCTCTCTCTCTCTCTCTCTCTCTCTCTCTCTCTCTCTCTCACGTGAGGTCCTGTTGTCCATGCGCTCTGTATGGCAGTAAGCATGGTGGCAGATGCGTAGTGGAGGAAAACTTGTTGCACAACGGGGCGGCTGTTGCCGCCCACGTAGAGGAGGCGATACAACCAAGGTTGGGGAAAGGTATTCACGTAGGGAAGACATAATATTATTTGTTATTGTATTTTAATAAGAGTAGAGCGAGTAGGTGTAGTAGAGTAGAGAGAGAGATATGAACATGTACATGCACACATTAGTTCCGCACCTGGAGGTTGTAAACAGAAAGTTTAAAGATTGTATTTGATTGCATGCTGGAGCTGACTCTGAGGAGGATGAATTGTCATTGATGTGGCACAACACATAACAGAGAGGCGCAAAAGTCTTTGTTTGGCACCGACAAGAAGTCAAGCAGCACGAGTGTTGGAGATGAGCTTGCCGACGGGCATGCTGCCATCCTGGTACACTTTGAGGTAGGTCACCAGGAGGAGCTGTCCGGCCTCGACATTTAATTGGAGGCGGCCCAGGAGATTGCAGAGAGGGGAGTCACCTCTGATTATGGAAAGACACGGAGTCCACTCGGGGGTCAAAGATGGGCTGGTCCAGCTGCTCCAAGCATGGGTGGCAGGGCTGGCATTACAACCACGTAAGGTCGGAGACTGTGTCCATTGTCATGTGAAAGGAGCGACGGGTGCTGTCCACAATTACAGGTCGCACATAGTAGTCAACGCTACCAAGCTCGTAACCCGGAGACGAGCAGTAACGTTCAACACCTTTGATCTTGGAGTGCCCGCCTAATTAGCTAGCCTGTATTGTTATTTATTATGCATCGCTGCTCGTCTTCAGCACATCCCAACAACGTCATTGCAGCATGGCTACTCTGCTGAATGACGAACGTAAGAACAGTGCTGACGTTGTCAGGAGTTTTTTCGAGCAAGGGATTGCACATATGTACATACACATGCATGGTGCATCGAATAAAGGATTGCCCATTTTCCAGAGCCAGGTGGTTACGTGGGGCCCACATGTGTACAGGTAGGACAAGGTGTACATAGTGCATCGATTTTCATCGTTACCAGTACCAGTGTGTTTTTTCTACAATAATGAGGAGTTGGTAGTGCGTAAAACTTCTCAAGGAAGCTATCCGCGGGCTGACGACATGAGGTAATCAGGTGCGTCAGATGGCATCTAGTGGCGTCAGGAGGGCGAACGAGGTCAATATTTGCATGCGGATGAGGACGGACACAACGTGGGTGTTTTCTTATGATAATTATGCTGAAAGGTCATCATGAGGACCATCTTTTTGGGGCCACTTCACGTGGTGGCGGGATGCATTATTGAAAAGAAATGAGTGCCAGGTGTGCGGATGATGCAAAAAGGTGACAACTATGCACTGCGAGGTTAGTTTTTGGCATGTTCGGGGTCCGTTTGAGGTCATCTAAAAGCTCAAGGGTGCCCAACTAATAAAGCTAAGTGTGGGAACTGAAAAAACAGAGAGAAGACCAGAAAAAACATGGAGAAGAGAGGAGGAACAGCCGTAGGTGTGTTTTTGGGATTTTTGGAGCCTGTTTTGGCCGTAAACTGCTCATCCGAGGTCGGATTTGAGCACTTTGACATTGTAGACTGGGGTTTTGGGCCATTCCGGATGCGATGACGCTGTCCATTTTTCCAAATTACTCACTCTTTTTTTGATGTTTTTGCTGTGTAAGTTTCTCCTATGAGCGAAGCTTCTGCTCCAATTTGTGATTGTATCTAGTATATTTTACCCATTTTGTGTGAGCTATTTGCCCCATTGGTGTTGGCCCAAGCTCATTTCTATCTAAACATCAGAAGTTCTCCTCTTTTGAGCTGAGTTTTTTGGATGTGTGTGTGTGTGTGTCTCTGTGTGGAGTGGGCAAGTGGGTAGTCTCTCTCCTCTCACTCCAGAGGTGTGTTCCCTGTCTCGGGCAGGTGTGTTGTGTAAGCCGAGCGGTGCCCCATAGTGTGTGTGTGTGTGTGTGTGTGTGTGTGTGTGTGTGTGTGTGTGTGTGTTTGTATCTTCCCAAGAGTGTGTGTCGGGTTGTTATAGAGACATTCTGTGTGTTTCCATCCCGCTCACATTCTTTTGGCGCCCCCACGGAGGATCTTCTTCGAGTACCTTCTGCTTCGAGCTTCAAGCTTCGAGATTCGGGATTACAGGTTGCAGGTTGCAGATTACAGGTTACAGGTTATAGGGATAGGTACAGGTGATTCACACAGGTACAGGTAGCTGGAGTACAATGATATACTAGCAGTGGTGTCACTTGCAGTTGTTGTGGGTATGCATCACTTTGCGCCTGTTTGAGCGCATTGTCTGTTGGATTGTATGTTACTTGTGGAAACTGCCATTGTACGCATTTGTGGAGCCATACTTGGTTGTATTTGGCAGTCCCAGCCATTTCTGAGACTTGGTCTGGAAGATAGTCATTTCTGAGACTTGACTATACGCGATTTGCATTAGCCTTCGTGTGAGGGTCGATAGCGTGAGGTTTTTATTGAGCTGGGGGATTCTCAAATGTGGAGATCCTTTCGATGATATAGGTAGCTGGAGCACCCTTTTCGTGACCTCGCCATAGGCTATGTACTAGTGAGTCCTACTTGATGCTCGGGTTCTATTGTTGACAGTTTATGCATACATATACAGTCTATATTTTGGGTTCCTACTGCTCTACTTCTGGGAAAACTATGTCAAAATTTTTCCAAGTTATGATGGCTGGTTTTTTGGTCCTTTGAGCCATTTATGTTGTTATGTTGCTGAAATTTTGGCAAAATCAGAGGATAAGTCAGGTGTGCTTTCTTGGGAGTTGCATGGTTGACTTTAATGGATGATCAAAATGGACCTCAGTTCACTCTTTTTCATTTAACTCAAAGAATCCAGATTAATTTTCATGTGTCCAGGAAGATCTTTTTTCAGCAGCGCATAGTCTTTATGTTTGGGCCAAGAAGATTACGAGAGATCCTCGAATGTCCTTTGCCTGTTGTAATTCCGATGATTAACTATGAAAACTCATTTGATGTGCATGTGTTTGTCCTTATCTAAAGCTGAGCTCCATTGAAGTTTTTGGGGAAAAGTCTTGGGTTCTTGCACGTGTGTTCGAAGGGGTTCTCAAAGCATTGTAACTTGGGTAGCCATGGCTTTCTCTTATTCGTAATTTCATGGAAGAAGTGGTGAGGATGCGGAAGACATTCTGGAGCAAGTCGAGGTGGCATGCATAAGCAACAATATGTGTGATGAGGACAAGATTTTGAGCCTATTTGGATTGCTTTTGAAAGATGAGGCCCGTGTTTGGTTCATGGATTTGGAAGCTAAAGAAGTAGTGGCTTCTTCTTATGGTTTGAGTCTTGACAAGTTTATAGAAGCTTTTTTAGAGTGTTTCCAGGTTTTTGAAGATGCAAATGCAGTATGGAATGAGCTCAATGCTCTTAAGCAAGGTTCTTGTCAAGGTGTTGATGCCTATGTACAAGGTTTTACAGATTTATGGACTCGTTGGTGTGTTGCTCTTAAGGATGAGACCCCCCCTTGTTCATTGAAGAAAAGTTTTTTTTGTTGATGGTTTGTCACCTTGGTTGCGGTTCGAGGTTGAGTTGAAGACGCCCGAGTCTTTTGAAGATGCAGTATGCATTGCAAAGCACAAGGAATGGAAGTTTAAGCGTCTTGAGGAACATGGTATCAATACAGGTATGCATGTGCAAGATGGATTTGGCATGGAAGATGAAGTTAAGCCTAAGCAGGTGAAAAGTAGCCTATCCTATGATGTTTCTCGTTTCTTCCCAAGGTCTATTGTGAAGCGTAAAGAGGTCTTGCAGGTTGACAGGTTTATGGAAGAGCCTAAAGAGGTGAGTAATGCTTTGGATATAGGATCGAAAAGTCTTGAAGAGGATGCATTGGCTACTTGTGTACTTTGTGATTCTGGGTGTGAGTGTGAGGTCGAGGTTATTGATGATGAGCACGTATCTTTGGATACTAGTTCCTTGAAAATTAGGGAAGAGGGAAAGGTTGAGAGCCATTTTGTGGATTTGTTGGATGTGGAGCCTGTTTTGAAGCCATATTTTGATGTATGTGCAGTGATTGAACCGATTTGTGAGCATGATTGTGGTTTAGAGCAGGGATCTGTATTCTTGGAGACTGATGAACCCATGCTAGAAGCTATGGATAGTGATGCTAGCCATGATTATGATGTGGATCAAGTTATGTGTGATGATGAGTATGCTTATGATGATGAGAAGGGGTTTGGCATATATGAGTCCAATCTCAGCTATGTGGATGCCTATGCTAGGAATATGTGTGCTGCGGGGATACTTTTGTGCTTTGGATATCAACAACTTTACCTTCACACAATGCTTTTAGCTACTTGGGTTCATGATTTGCAGGTTGTTGCTATGGCTGGTGAAGCCAAGATGCCAGGTGATGAGTCACTTGAGTTGTCTCTATCGGTTGGGTTGAATGTGGCATGCAATATTTATGCTTTTGGAACTCCAGACAGGATGGATGTGTTAGTTGGATATGGTTATGGTGCATTTTGGTTGATTGTTGACAAATGTAGGTGTGGTGTTATGATGCTTCTTGTGAATCAGGTGATATGCCTTTGGCCTTTTGATCCAGGTGGAATGAGCATCTACTAGTGCTGCTGCTGAGCATGAATGCTCTAGCAGGCTAGGGGGTGGGAAAATTATTTCAGGAGTTTTTTGGAGCAAGGGATTGCGCATATGTACATACACATGCATGGTGCATCGAATAAAGGATTGCCCATTTTCCAGAGCCAGGTGGTTACGTGGGGCCCACATGTGTACAGGTAGGACAAGGTGTACATAGTGCATCGATTTTCATCGTTACCAGTTCCAGTGTGTTTTTTCTACAATAATGAGGAGTTGGTAGCGCGTAAAACTTCTCGAGGAAGCTATCCGTGGGCCGACGACATGAGGTAAGCAGGTGCGTCAGATGGCATCTAGTGGTGTCAAGAGGGCGAACGGGGTCAATATTTGCATGTGGATGAGGACGGACACAACGTGGGTGTTTTCTTATGATAATTATGCTGAAAGGTCATCATGAGGACCATCTTTTTGGGGCCACTTCACGTGGTGGCGGGATGCATTATTGAAAAGAAATGAGTGCCAGGTGTGCGGATGATGCAAAAAGGTGACAACTATGCACTGCGAGGTTAGTTTTTGGCCTGTTCGGGGTCCGTTTGAGGTCATCTAAAAGGCCAAGGGTGCCCAACTAATAAAGCTAAGTGTGGGAAATTAAAAAACAGAGAGAAGACCAGAAAAAACGTGGAGAAGAGAGGAGGAACAGCTGCAACTGTGTTTTTGGGATTTTTGGAGCCTATTTTGGCCCTAAACTGCTCATCCGAGGTCGGATTTGAGCACTTTGACATTGTAGATTGGGGTTTTGGGCCGTTCCGGACGCGATGGTGCTGTCCATTTTTCCAAATTCCTTCCTCTTTTTCTGCTGTTTTGGCTGTGTAAGTTTCTCCTATGAGCGAAGTTTCTGCTACAGTTTGTGATTGTATCTGGCTTATTTTACCCATACTGTGTGAGCTATTTGCCCCATTGGTGTTGGCCCAAGCTCATTTCTATCTAAACATCAGAAGTTTTTGAGCTGAGTTTTGTGTGTGTGTGTGTGTGTGTGTGGAGTGGGCAAGTGGATAGTCTCTCTCCTCTCACTCCAGAGGTGTGTTCCCTGTCTCGGCCAGGCGTGTTGTGTAAGCCGAGTGGTGCCCCATAGTGTGTGTGTGTATCTTCCCAAGAGTGTGTGTCGGGTCGTTATAGAGGCACTGTGTGTGTTTTCATCCCGCTCACAACGTTGCTCGAAAACTTATTTTGTTTGTTCATGATATTGCATGCGTAGGTGCACGTCTGCACGGCTGAAACTAGAGCTACCAATCTATTTAATTCCTTTATATGGTAGGCCAGGAACTTATTAGTATTTGATAAAAACTCCCATGCATTTTGACTTCCATGGAGACTCAAGGTCACACTTCTTGAAGACTATATGTCCTTACCTTGATATTGTTCATGTGCAAAGGATTATGTGCCAAATTCTTCCATGGCGGACGTACATCAGTATAGTGCATGATGCGTCAGGGAATTGGAACCCTGGTCCAATGTGATTTTCATAGAGCAGCAGCTGCAGCGAGAGTAAAAGGAGGATATACAGCTAGATAGTGACAAAGAGAATGGCAGTAAGGAGTTTACGATGATTTTGGTCAACCGCATGTCTGCATGGTTAGAGAGGTATGCATGCAACATGCTTCTCGAGGATATGCCCGCAAATTTTTTTAAGGGTGTGTTGGCACCACTCATGCATATGTTTTCGCACCCAGCTTTGTGCGAGGCAATTGTGACACATCTTAAGAGGCAGATGTTGGAGGTCTTCCCGACTGGGTAGCACGATGAGACAATAAGTAGAAGACAGTTTTCAACGGAGGGGGAGAGAGAGAGAGAGAGAGAGAGAGAGAGAGAGAGAGAGAGAGAGAGAGAGAGAGAGAGAGAGAGAGAGAGAGAGAGAGAGAGAGAGAGAGAGAGAGGCTATCCTTTCCCTGTCAGAGATTCTTCCTTTGCTTTCCTCTTCATTGCTATTTCCTTCCAAGCCGAATGGCAATGATTACACCCCGTTAAAAGGAAGGGGAGAGAGAGAGAGAGAGAGAGAGAGAGAGAGAGAGAGAGAGAGAGAGAGAGAGAGAGAGAGAGAGAGAGAGAGAGAGAGAGAGAGAGAGAGAGAGAGAGAGAGAGAGAGAGAGAGAGAGAGAGATGATCCCTATCCATTCTCACATAGCACAGATATGGAGGTCCATGGGGCGAGCTGAGGAGGAGGGTGTCAATCTCATCGAGGGCAGGCTCAGATCAAAGTCGATGTTTGGTATCTCTAAACGTTCGTGAAGACCCATAATAACTTGATGTAGAGTGAGAGAGAGGAGAAGAAGAAGAAGAAGTGAAGAGCTCCCAAACTCTCTTTATTCATGAGATTAGTTTAGTGGCGACAACCTTACCTTTTTAGTGTAAAGCTTGTGGTTTAATCCTTTGATTGGAGGGCTGAAATTGGAGACGAATATCAATATGCCATTATAATGGTTCCAAGTGTTCTAGCCCATCAAAGAAAACACTCTACCCAAACCTTGTTCAAAGGGTTTTGTCGGTCAAAAATTTCTGGTTGATTCACCATAAAAAATAGGTGCAATCTTCAATTATTTTTTTTGTTGTTGTGCTTGAAGTCACCTAAGAAATCATGTTTGGTTTTTGTTTTGTATATGTGCCTTGCCCTATCTCGCTCGTTTTATGGATTGCTCAGAGAATCTTGCTCGAGCTATGGTATAAATGCACCCGTATAAACCCAGCCGGTTAGGTAACAACCAGATAGGTCCATTAAGAGCCCCTAGGTCCGGTGAAGCATAATGGTGGGGTCACCTCAACAAGTGTTAGCTGTTTCTACAAAGTGGTGTTTAAAGGTGAAGGTTATCCAAAATTAGGAGGATTGGCGTTTTTTTTTGCGAATGAACAAAAATAGAGAGAGAGAGAGAGAGAGAGAGAGAGAGAGAGAGAGAGAGAGAGAGAGAGAGAGAGAGAGAGAGAGAGAGAGAGAGAGAGAGAGAGAGAGAGAGAGAGAGAGAGAGACCCACCCTTACCCAGGGAAGGTCTACCACCTGGTGAGGGGGGTCATCACCAGGTGGTGAGACCTCCCCTACATCCAGTGTACTAGTGTACGAGGTTTAAAGTTCAATAATTATTTCCTTATTGGCCAAGCAGAGGGGCCAAGAGCTTTTACTGGGAAATTTTTTTATAGTGCCAAACAGTTCTTTTAGGGCAAAACCATTGGATCTTATACTTCTTAATAAGGTGACATATCACCTGAAAGGCAATAAAAGAGTCCGAGGATGAGTACATAACAAGGTAGACTAGGCCAAGACAAGTCTTTAAAGCTACCTTATGTGGACGATTACTCTTTCTCTTGACATATTCAATCTGGCCTAGGTTCAGATTATCGCTTTTCCATGAGAATTCAATGACAAACTATCTAGATAGGGGAGAAATAAAGTGACAGTTCAAAGTTCAGAAAGTTTGTTCTAGTCACAAAGTTGTTGCTAGCAATAGTCATGCATTCCATGAAAGTGGGTTCAATCTTAAGATTGTCGGGATATATTTGTGGTAGCACTAAGAAAAAAGGGGTTATTTAAACTTAATACATCATCCATATATCTGTATGTATGTTGAAAAAGAGTCAGATCAATAGTGTTATCAATTGCCTCTAACTGTTTAAGTATCCATTTATACTCAAAAAAAGGTAGGTAAAGATTGCACATAACTGGTGAACATGAGAAACCCATAGGGATACCATGGATTTGCCGAAAGCATTTGTCCCCTAGTTGAACAAAGCAGTTCTGAAAGAGCCATTCAATGAGATTTATTAAAGTATTCATATTATAATAGGTAAATGGTCTTTTGAGTGTGTTTTTTATCCATCTAGGATTTCTAGCAAGTGAGATGGCATGATGCCCCATACCCTTCCTCCTACCAAACACCACCTTACCAATGTAGGACAAAGAAAAGCCCAAAAGGCTCAAAGAGAGAGGTGTTTTCATAGCATTGAGTGATATCCGCTGAAAACATAGAAAAAATGTATTGTGGAAGATTAATGAATACTTCAGTAGCGTTTTTTACAAGCCAAAAGCTATTAACCTTAAGGCTAGTGAAGGTTTTTTCCTCTGTGGATTTCATTTCACAGATGCTGTTGAAACCCATAAGAACAAAAAGGTTAAGGCAAGCAGTAATTACACTTATAGCATGTAACATAGTACACTTGGAGGCATCTGAAATCCACCGAAACTTGTGCTTGTGACTCTTATAGGTGGCAAAAAGTAAAGGCAATTTAGAAATGTGAGTGTCTAGTTTAAAGTAACTAAGTGAACCGTCTAGGTATTGAATGGCTTCTCTCGGATCCATTTCAAACAGCAAGAATTATGGTCCCTTAATCCTATCTTCAGCCGCTATTCTAGCTAAGTGCTTGCAAATGAAAGTAGGTATATGAGGGGCTTTGTCAATCCCTACCACAAACCAATCATGTTTTAATTTACCTATCAAAGAAAAAAGTGAAGGAGATTGCCATGTTGTTTCTTGGCTTACCCATGTAGGTGGGATTGACCCGATGCATGTTTGAAAGTAAGAGAACAATGAATCAAAAAGTCTAGCATGTTGTAGACTGTCTAAATCAATTATCTTGGCTATGTCAGCCAAGCACGTCAGTAGTGCAGCAAAAGCCAAGTGTGGGTCTAAAGGTTGAAGTGGGATATGATTCAAACCTTTACCCAAAAGGTGTTTGATTTCTTGTGGATTGATTAAAGACAAGTCAATAGTGCATACATGTTGTCCAAATTCATTAAAATCAAAGCAATAGTTTCAAAAACGAGAACACATACATGGTGGTTGTTTGTCAAAAGTAAGACAGTCGGTAGAAAACACAAAGTTCTTCAGGGGTGGATCAAAAGTCCAACCAAAAGTTAGTTCATCCAGCCTGTAAGTATTGCCAAACACCTGTTGCAAAACGTATTGAATCAAACATTTTGGAGTAAAAATCAAATATTTAATTTGTAAAGTGGCAATGCACAATCTGCTTCCTTAGATTATCATCTTTGGACAGAAACAGCTTTACAAAAGCAGTCCAATTGATCTAAAATAGCAATACAATCAAGAGTTAAACATTTTCGTGATTGGGAGATTCTTCCCTCTTCCTTTAACATAACTTCTAGCTTTATTATGATCTTCAAAAGACCAAGGTGTAGAGGATGGGGATAAAAAGGAGGTGATGGAGTGTGAGGTAGAACTAGTCAGTAGAGGCCTTTTTAGGGTGGGAATCTCCTCTACGTCTAGTGAAGGTTTGAGAAGAGAAAAAATATGTTTGATACCCTTAGCAACACTAAGGTTTGATAGAAAATGGCTGGGTGCTTCTAGTTTCAACTCATTCAGAGCCTCATACATGAAATACCTAAAGTGGAGATACGCAATTTGGGCTCGCATAGCTTCCTTAGCTTGATCACCAAGCCAAGAACAAATCATAGGGAGAAAATGCTCCTCAGTATGTGAAGGAAAGAGGTCCTCTAGATGTTGAGCAGGAACTAGATTGCATGATCAAACCAGAGGATGTTGCTTTCACAGTGAGATTTTGCATCCAAAGCTTTTCATGTGTACTTGATGTAAGGATGGTAGATGTTCCAAATTGACTCTGAGTAGAACTCACTGCTTTGTTTAGAAAAGGTCATTGTCTCCTTGGTTCTGACATAAATGCCATACATAACTGAGCATTTCCTAGAATCCAAGAAGTGCATACTAAAAGGGGCTTTTATGAACACCTTTATCCTAGAACTAAACCCCCTTGAGGGTTTCTAGATGACAGTCTTCACTTGTGGAGGCTGGTAATTTTGCGAGGAAAACCCATCTCAATAGAGATGGGTGCAACAAAGTCTTTGTTCTGAAGCTCCCAAAGCTGATGGTCAAGCACGATTCCCTCAATGGCAGTCTACCTTGGAGGGAGGAAGGGAAAACATTTAGAGACTTTTGGAACCAACTCGACTAGGGAGGTTTCAGTTGATGAGATGAGTACTTGTTGAAAACTTTTAACTGCTTCCAGAGCCGCGTCATCCCTACAAAACAGGCCTTTTGAGGCCTTAGCAGGATCAAACGATTTAGTGGTGGCAAAGCAAGAGGTAAGGCCACAAAGTTTCCTGATAAAGTTAGATAGGTCAGCTCCCTGAGGAATCTCATAGCTAGAGCGAGATTCTCCGAGCAATCCATAAAACGAGCGAGATAGGGCAAGGCACATATACAAAACAAAAACCAAACATGATTTCTTAGGTGACTTCAAGCACAACAACAAAAAAATTAATTGAAGATTACACCTATTTTTTATGGTAAATCAACCAAAAACTTTTGACCGACAAAACCCTTTGAACAAGGTTTGGGTAGAGTGTTTTCTTTGATGGGCTAGAACACTTGGAACCATTATAATGGCATATTGATATTAGTCTCCAATTTCAGCCCCCCAATCAAAGGATTAAACCACAAGCTTTACATTAAAAAGGTAAGGTTGTTTCCACTAAACTAATCTCATGAATAAAGAGAGTTTGGGAGCTCTTCACTTCTTCTTCTTCTCCTCCTCTCTCTCACTCTACATCAAGTTATTATGGGTCTTCAGGAACGTTTAGAGATACCAAATGTCGACTTTGATCTGAGCCTGCCCTCGATGAGATTGACACCCTCCTCCTCAGTTCGCCCCATGGACCTCCATATCTGTGCTACGTGAGAATGGATAGGGATCATATCTCTCTCTCTCTCTCTCTCTCTCTCTCTCTCTCTCTCTCTCTCTCTCTCTCTCTCTCTCTCTCTCTCTCTCTCTCTCTCTCTCCTTCCTTTTAATGGGGTGTAATCATTGCCATTCGGCTTGGAAGGAAATAGCAACGAAGAGGAAAGCAAAGGAATAATCTCTGACAGGGAAAGGATAGCCTCTCTCTCTCTCTCTCTCTCTCTCTCTCTCTCTCTCTCTCTCTCTCTCTCTCTCTCTCTCTCTCTCTCTCCCTTTCCCTTCGTTGAAAACTGTCTTCTACTTATTGGCTCATCGTGCTACCCAGTCGAGAAGACCTCCAACATCTGCCTCTTAAGATGTGTCACAATTGCCTCGCACAAAGCTGGGTGCGAACACATATGCATGAGTAGTGCCAACACACCCTTAAAAAAATTTGCGGGCATATCCTCGAGCAGCATGTTGCATGCATACCTCTCTAACCATGCAGACATGTGGCTGACCAAAATCATCGTAAACTCCTTACTGCCATTCTCTTTGTCACTATCTAGCTGTATATCCTCCTTTTACTCTCGCTGCAGCTGCTGCTCTATGAAAATCACATTGGACCAGGGTTCCAAATTGTCAGAATTCCCTGACGCATCATGCACTATACTGATGTACGTCCGCCATGGAAGAATTTGGCACATAATCCTTTGCACATGGACAATATCAAGGTAAGGACATATAGTCTTCAAGAAGTGTGACCTTGAGTCTCCATGGAAGTCAAAATGCATGGGAGTTTTTATCAAATACTAATAATTTTCTGGCCTACCATATAAAGGAATTAAATAGATTGGTAGCTCTCGTTTCAGCCGTGCAGACGTGCACCTACGCATGCAATATCATGACCAAACAAATAAGTTTTCGAGCAACGTCAGCACCGTTCTTACGTTCGTCATTCAGCAGAGTAGCCACGCTGCAATGACGGTGTTGGGATGTGTTGTAGATGAGAAGCGATGCATAATAAATAACAATACAGGCTAGCTAATTAGGCGGGCACTCCAAGATCGAAGGTGTTGAACGTTACTGCTCATCTCCGGGTTACGAGCTTGGTAGCGTTAACTACTATGTGCGACCTGTAAGTGTGGACAACACCCGTCGCTCCTTTCACATGACAATGGACACAGCCTCCGACCTTACGTGGTTGTAATGCCAGCCCTGCCACCCATGCTTGGAGCAGCTGGAGCAGCCCATCTTTGACCCCCTAGTGGACTCCACGTCTTTCCATAATCAGAGGTGACTCCCCTCTCTGCAATCTCCTGGGCCGCCTCCAATTAAATGTCGAGGCCACGGACAACTCCGCCTGCACCTACCTCAAAGTGTACCAGGACGGCGGCATGCCTGTCGGCAAGCTCATCTCCAACACATGTGCTACTTGACTTCTTGTCGGTGCCAAACAAAGACTTTTGCGCCTCTCTGTTATGTGTTGTGCCACATCAATGACAATTCGTCCTCCTCAAAGTCAGCTCCAAATGCAATCAAATACAATCTTTAAACTTTTTGTTTACAACCTGGAGGTGCGGAACTAATGCGTGCATGTACATGTGCATCTCTCTCTCTCTACTCTACTACACCTACTCGCTCTACTCTTATTAAAATACAATAACAAAGAATATTATGTCTTCCCTACGTGAATACCTTTCCCCAACCTTGGTTGTATCGCCTCCTCTGCGTCGGCGGCAACAGCAGCCCCGTTGTGCAACAAGTTTTCCTCCACTACGCATCTGCCACCATGCTTACTGCCATACAGAGCGCATGGACAACAGGACCTCGCGTGAGAGAGAGAGAGAGAGAGAGAGAGAGAGAGAGAGAGAGAGAGAGAGAGAGAGAGAGAGAGAGAGGAGAGAGAGAGAGAGAGAGAGAGAGAGGAGAGAGAGAGAGAGAGAGAGAGAGAGAGAGAGAGAGAGAGAGAGAGAGAGAGAGAGAGAGAGAGAGATTGTCACATCATGCACCTTCTCCTGCTAATCAACCCTCCAACATTGTTCAGCCCTTGCCATATTTTATGTTTACCGCTAACAACTAGACGCCCACCTGGGTGCCAGCCGCACCCCCAATCCCTCCCATGCTGCCTACCGGCTCTCCTCACTCTCTTTCCCTCTCTAGCCACCACACGTTAGGAATTCTGATCTCATGCGAATTATCTCACACAAGCTTTCCCTGATGCAGTAGGCCATGATTCCCCTCATGCAAGCCTTCCCTCACACAAGACATGCTTTCGTCTCACTGGACTACCCGTTCGTGTCTCGTGAAAGCAAGACCACAGGCCAGCACCTGCTTAAAGGTGAACGCGTAGGTGATGCATATGGAGACAGGCCAAAAAACGCAAAGGGCCAGCACCTGCTAAAAGAATCCTCAGTTATTGTTGAAAAGAACCCATAAGTATACACAAGGCCTCTCTAACCGTAGCATCCTCTCCTGAAGAGACTGCGCACAACATGTGAACCTCATTATTGGACGGGTGCAAAAGAGCCTGGCTTGCCAAGGTGCAACAGAAAATGTGCTGGCTAGAGAGAGAGAGAGAGAGAGAGAGAGAGAGAGAGAGAGAGAGAGAGAGAGAGAGAGGGAGAGAGAGAGAGAGAGAGGTCAAATTTTCATGCATACCTTCCATGCAACTCATAGACGTTTTGCAAATCTGCATGGCGCGGGGGAGAGAGAGAGAGAGAGAGAGAGAGAGAGAGAACTCGTGTTGTACATCTCATTTTGCTCCAAGCCCGCCTACGGCAAGTTGTTGGTTGCCGGTCGAACCACCTGCCACCTTTATTTCTGTTCTCATCGCCCAACACATTTCTTTCTCTGCTCGTCGCCCACCATTTGCGAGCTCCATTACCTTGCCAGCTGCGCATAACCTGCAGAAGCGTCCTGAAGGCTTCCGTGCGACCCTTGTACCCTGTAGCTTCTTGGTTTGCACCCCGGTGCCGGCTTCCCCAAGCCTTGTTGACGCCTTCTGAGCATTGTCTTGCTCTTCGCTTGGATCAACTCAGATTCGGGTTTTTTTAAACCTTTTTCATCATTGGGTACCCCCTACTCTCTCAGTTTTTTGAAAAAAAAAACCTCTGAAAGCGCGCGCTCCGGCGTGCGCTCTTTCAGAGGGTTTTTTTTAAAAAAAACTGAGAGAGAGAGAGAGAGAGAGAGAGAGAGAGAGAGAGAGAGAGAGAGAGAGAGAGAGAGAGAGAGAGAGAGAGAGAGAGAGAGAGAGAGAGAGAGAGAGAGAGAGATAGAGAGAGAGAGAGAGAGAGAGAGAGAGAGAGAGCTCCTGGTCACTAATAGTAGTCGCAGGCGTAACAACAGCAGCCACCATGGGGAAAACACGTGGTATGGGAGAGCTGGTCGCAAACTGGGCAGACAAGGCATATAAGAAAAGAAATCTTGGAAACGAGTGGAAGAAGCCCTTCCCAGGCTCCTCCCACGCCAAGGGCATCGTTCTTGAGAAGATTGGTATTGAAGACAAGCAGCCCAGCTCTGCCATTCGAAAATGTGCCAGGGTACAACTTATCAAGAATAAAAAGAAGATTGCGGCCTTTGTTCCAAATGATGGTTTCCTGAACTACATTGAAGAAAATGATGAAGTGTTGATTGCTGGGTTCATTCGTAAGGGACATGCTGTTGGTGATATTCCTGGAGTGCGGTTCAAGGTTGTGAAGGTATTGGGAGTGTCTCTCCTTGCCCTTTTCAAGGAAAAGAAGGAGAAGTCAAGGTCTTAAGATTTGAGAAGATATGCGAAAGTCCTGCAGGATTTGTACCTTATTGATTAGCTTCCTGGGAATGGCTAGGGGAGATCATCATGAAAGTTTTGTTAATCTCATGAGATGAGCCAGTTGCTATTTTTCGATGCATACATTTTCTTCTTTTGAACCATGGGATGGAGAATCATTGTGTCAATGAAGATAAAGGTACCTTGTTTGTCCTCAAAAGAGAGAGAGAGAGAGAGAGAGAGAGAGAGAGAGAGAGAGAGAGAGAGAGAGAGAGAGAGAGAGAGAGAGAGAGAGAGAGAGAGAGAGAGAGAGAGAGAGAAAGGAGATTCCTACTTTGGCATGAGCCTTAGGCTAGCATCGGCTCCTCCTGAACAACAGAGATTGATGTTGGGCGAGCAACTGTATCCACTTGTAGATCAATTCAAACATGGTCACGCAGGAAAAGTTAAGGGCATGTTACTGGAGATGGATCAGCTAGAAGTTTTACATTTAATTGAATCTCTAGAGGCGCTAAAGGCCAAAGTGGCAGAGGCGATGGAGGTACTACAAATGGTCCGAGCTGGTACTGGGCCAAGTAATGTAATCGACCTGTCAAGCTTATCTTTGAATGAACCTCTTGTGAGCTAATAGAGCTTCAATATAGTGACTTTGGAGAAGTGGGTATGGTTAAGAGGGTCACTTTTTTGTGTAGTCCGCTCATTTTGAGCAGTTTTAGTTGGTCTTTTTGTGAGACTTATTTTAGTACTTGATCTAGTAGTTTTCTGAATGGTTTGTGAGGAGAATGATATTTGAAGAGGATAAATTTTGTGCATTATTTTTTTAGAGAGAGAGAGAGGGAGGGAGGGGAGAAGTGAGGGTTTCAATGTGTGCTATTGCAGCCGTCCCATCTCGTCGGCATTTCCTCTCTCGCCGACAAGCTATGTAAAGTTGCCTCACCATCACCTCTACCTCTCTCTTACGGTCCATGTAGGTGCTTTTCAGTACAGTCCGTCCAATGCTTGGTTGTATCATGCAGCCTTGTTGCTATGGTATGGGGTATTGCACGTGCAAGAGCCAGCTTCGATCGCTCAACCCCAGCCAATCCCAATCCGTCTTCTTGCCATCGATCCCGATCCTTCATCTTGCCATCGCGACCAGGATCTTGCCCCTGGTCTAGTGCGTGACTGCTCTGCATTTTGCATGAGTTGATGAATAGATGAACAAGAAAGTGCCCAAGGCCGAACTCAAAACCACTCCCGGCAGCCTGACCCCAAGCTCGAGCCCAGAGGTGGCGCTCAGATCCTCTATAGGGTCTCTAGCTCCCATCTTGCAAACCTCGGAGACCAGAGCCTTGATGCCCTCAAAAGAGCATGGGGCTACATCAAGGCTCACAAGCTCCAGAGTAGTACTAAGAAATTGCAGATCTTATGTGATCCTCCCCTTAAGAAGGCACTTGGACAAGACAATGTTAAGGTGTCAGAAGTGCTCAATTACTTGAGTCCCGACTTGTCAACACATTTTTCTGTTGATGCTATTAGGCTGTTGGCGATGTAGATGGCATAGGGCAAAGAAATAGAATGATTAAATGTCAAAGTGGACATGTGCATAGAAAAGCTAACGATGGTTATAATCCTGAAATAATTAAGCCAGCCGCTTCAATGCAGCTAGCTGCTTGTGCTTTTAGCAAAGTGTGTATATCATTACTTTCAAGCATGACCTGTCAAGTAAACTTTGATATTTTGGAATTTAGGAGGTAGTATATCCATTGAAAAATCTTTTTGTTGTAGTGCATCCATATATATCAAAAAATAAATATTCTGTTGATGATAAAATTTACTATATTTCATACAAACACTTGCTCGGGTTTGTCTTTGCTCGGAAAAACTCGCTCGGTGCGTGGTAAGACTCCTGCAGATGCAAGTGGCGATTCTCCATCTCTGCTCCCCCTCTCCAACGTGGGCTTCGTGGCTGGTTGAGCGCGACATCAGTAATTAGAAGATAGCTTTCCTCTCTATATAAGGTGAGCCCCATGCTCACTTAGTTTCCATTCAGTATTTGCCCTTTCTATTTCTAGTTGCCTTGAATCAATTTTGTGCTACATTCAAATCTGCTGCTTGCAAAATTGATGGCCCCCAACAAGAAGGTGGCTGCTGAATCCTCTGAGGTATGAAGCATATCATGGCAACATGGTTTACTACTGTGAAAATATAGGATACTTGCTCTGCTAGGGTTAGCATCACAGGGCTTTTGTTTCCTAAAGGGAGGATGGCCATATTGCTGCTAATCTCTTGCTACCATTTACTTGTCTTACAGGGTTTACTAGCCTAACATTTGCTAACCAATCAAACTTGTTTTTTGAGAATCGATATGTTTGGTCTCTACATGAAAATTTTTTGAGAGTGTATGTATGACTTATCCTGCTTGTTTCATGGACGATAAGGACTTTGTGCAGCAATTCTTTTGGCCCATCCATCACCCATAAAAGGGTATAGCTATTCCTTGACCTTATCTTATGATAATGGTCTTCCAAAAGCACTAACCCTAACTTTTGTCTGGCAGTGCTTTGTGTTGGGGTTTATATTGCTCTTTTGGCTTTGATTCTGGCCTATAACTGAGATGCATGATACGGAAGAATAACATGGGGTAGCTTGGTATTACTCTGGTTTGTATGAGGGGCCTTTCAGTGCTACGTAGACAGTCAAACTGTTATGTCCAACATATATAGGAATCCTTGCTTTGGATTTCAACTTTAATTCAAACATCTAGGCTAGGTTTGCATTGTACAAGCCTCTAAAGCAGATATCTTTTCTATTGTTAGTATCAACTAATCCACTACATGTTTGCTGATCATAGGTAACTGGTGGTCTAGAACATCGGGTTTTTAGGAAAAAAACATTCTCTAAGTGATGATTGCTGGATGCTTTTTGTTGTACTATTGTATAACCTCATATTACTATCTCCTTCACTACAGTTGGTTCAAATATGAAAAGTTATAGGTAACTTTTCTACATACTCACATTTTTGGACTGATGCTTAGCACATTAGGTGCTTGGACATGCTAACATGTGTTGTTTGGTTGAGTCGTTGATAGGTTTTTTGGTATGCCTTTAGAGCCCCGAACACTATACTATGATATTGCTTCCTCCTATTGCCTTTTGTACAGTAGCTGGTTCTATATTTTGTTGTAGTATGAAATCTATGTAACCTTGGTACATACTGTTAACTTTATGAGCCTAATGGTTGCTTAGGCTGGCTAACTTGTATAAGAAGGTTTACTGATGTACTTGGCTAATGCTTAGTAGAACAGCTGATAATTCATTTGATATCGTTGGGCTACTGATTGCTTTTCAAGATATATATATAAATCTGGCATGCCTTTACACATACTAGCCCAAACAATACACAGGCTTTCCGTTCAATAAGGTCAGTATAGTTAGCTACTAATGTTTTGGAATGGGAAGAATTCCAAAGAAAAGTTTTCACTTATCACTTTACTTTTTTAACAACTTCTTTTTTTTCTGTTACCTTGGTGACATGGATGACAACTAGGTCACGCCAGTTACCTACAATGCTGTTTGAAAACTAACCGCTAACTTGCTTTCTTATTGTGGATGCAGGTAAGGCTGCTCTCTCCTTGGCTGCTGACTGAAAAGAAGATATGCTGTCTTTCTCATGTTGCGTTATACAGGACCATTCTACTGCCTTCGGCCTGTAAACTGTGATGTATTTTTTGGATAAAATGTCTAAGGAATACATGATTGTTTACTGAATACTGTAGTCTAAGATCTTTTGATTGTTTTCTCATGTGCTATGTATAATGTTAATAATTAGAAATCTCTCTCTCTCTCTCTCTCTCTCTCTCTCTCTCTCTCTCTCTCTCTCTCTCTCTCTCTCTCTCTCTCTCTCTCTCTCTCTCTCTCTCTCTCTCCCCCAAAGCATATTTGCTATGTTAAACAAAATTAAAAAAAAGTAAGTGGAGTTGTGTGATGCATTCAATGATCATATAATATGATTAGAATGTGGATACATGTGAAAAGTTAATTTGGCATAATACCATGCATGGCATCAACGGTCCAATCATTTAGTGTGTTTGTGTGTGTGTGTGTGTGTGGGGGGGGGGGGAGAGAGAGAGAGAGAGAGAGAGAGAGAGAGAGAGAGAGAGAGAGAGAGAGAGAGAGAGAGAGAGAGAGAGAGAGAGAGAGAGAGAGAGAGAGAGAGAGAGAGAGAGAGAGAGAGAGAGAGAGAGAGAGAGAGAGAAGTGGTGTTGTGGAACATAATCAACATACACAACATGAACGCATGCATGCACACACAGAAAGAGATATAAAGAAAAGCAGTGTTGTGGTAGACAATTAACTCTCTCTCTCTCTCTCTCTCTGAGTGTGTGTGTGTGTGTGTGTGTGTGTGTGTGTGTGTGTGAGAGAGAGAGAGAGAGAGAGAGAGAGAGAGAGAGAGAGAGAGAGAGAGAGAGAGAGAGAGAGAGAGAGAGAGAGAGAGAGAGAGAAAGAGAGAGAGAGATTGGGCACACCAAGAATTTGGCTTAGTTGTTGCAAACAACACACACACACACACACACACACACACACACACACACACACACCACACACACACACAGAGATTGCGCACACCAAGAATTTGGCTTAGTTTCTGCAAGAGAGAGAGAGAGAGAGAGAGAGAGAGAGAGAGAGAGAGAGAGAGAGAGAGAGAGAGAGAGAGAGAGGACCTTGTGATTCTCTTTGCAGACCCTCAAATCTCTCAGTGAGCTCGAGATCTCTTTGTGGAAAAAAACTTGTTCTTGTGATTGTTTAAGCAGTCAATGAGACAGTCAGCTAGATAGTCCACTAAATCCCACGGTGAAAGTATATGGCAATGGCAAGGTCAAGGAAAAATATTTCTTTTTTTAACTAATTGTCTTGGTTTTTTTCCAATGGTGCGTTGAGGAGTCTTTGCTTGAGATAAATGCTTTTGTGCTATCCGTTGGAAGTCTTATGATATCTTCTTCTTTATGGCATGCTTAGATTTAATTGTTGATGAATGCATTTATGCACGTCATGGTAAGATTTGTTGATGTCAAACTCCCTGCTTGCTTAGATTATTGAAAGGGTTAGGTTGAGGCTTGAGGTACTTGCATGGATTGGTTGGATCGCATGCATAGATGCACAATCTCTTGAGGGATGCTTCTTCATGTGCCGTAGGTAGAGAGATTGTAGGCATGCTTCATATAATGAGGGGAAAGTGTCAGATGTGCAATGGAGAACTGTATGTTGGATGGATATACTTCATGGTACTCTCAATGTAAGGGGAAGCCGTAGATTTATACATTATCAATTGTCAATATAAGTGTGTGTGTGTGTGTGTGTGTGTGTAGCTGTTTTACTATTAATAAATACACACCAAGGAACAAGACGTTCAAAAGACGACTGGCTAAAGATGTCTAGGCAAAGCTTAGTACAGAAACAACTCAGTCTTTGATTCATAACTATACACCATAATAAGAATGAAGTAACATTCCAAATGAGCTTATACAAAGGTATCAGAACTATACCATTTGAATCATCAAGTGTTTTCAAAGTCGGATTGCAGCAAGCTAAAACTTTTTAAGCCAAGATAGAATTCTCACCTGCATCCATATAGTCAAGACAACAGATATGTTAAACTTGGCTACGTATGGCAGGCTTCAAAGAACCTATCAGTTGTTATCCATGTCCAACTTAAAAATTATTAGACTAGCCACTGTCCTTTAAAAAATACTGAAAATACTTCAACCTTTTTACAAAACTATTATGTCCAAGCAAGGATTTGCTATTTTAAAGTAGTGTATATATTCTTTGGCAAGTATATAAAAAAACCTAGTACTTTCCTTAATCCTCTTTTAGATTTTCTTTGTCAAAGTAGTATTAGATGTAATACCTTTCTAGAACAATAGTATTGAAGTGTACCAACCTGTCAAAAAATATACCATAATTAAAACCTGAGTGTACCGCTTCAAATTTATCAACGATGTTTTTCTACCATTTACTACAATTATGTTGTATGGATCCAAGTCGATCACTATAGTAGTGCTACTTCCCAGTAATAATGAAACGACAGATCCAGATCAGGGTCAGCCTACTGCTACTTCTAGTAGTTTTGACAAACAGCTGTCGAGAACAAAAAAATACCATATAGGAATTACCTCAGGGCATACCCTATGATCCAAGAATTGAGCTAGTTATAAAAACCAGAAGCCACATAATAATGCGGTATATAGCAATAGGCTAGGTTTAGGTCAACCATTGTATGAAAAGAAACCCAGGTTTAGGTCAGCCATCAAGACCCTGAGTTAAATGAGTTCTCTCTTAATTTGCAACAGGTCTTATCACCTATCATCACCCATTAAGTACCATAAAAATATTTTCTTTGGTATCACAAATAGTAGCTGGACTTATCTGCCTAGGAAGTATCAGCCAGAGCCACCAAAAAATGGAGTTCATTCCTTATGGTAAAAATACACTCACGTCACCCCTTAATCAGTGCCACAATGATCCATCAATAAGGTAATATTGATATAACAATAAAAGTTTTTAGATAGTTTTTTCCAAGCTCAGTGAGCAGGCCCGAAGCACGATTGTCTATATTTAAGCCATATTTGGCCAGAAAAACTCCAACCTTGAAGCCAAAATTTAATATTTTATTTTTGTTACACCATAGAGACCAAGTGAGCAGATCTACCTAGATCATAAAAGATATTTTCTCAAAAATTTCAAGTAAAACTTCAACTCCTAAGTGCACCAAAACCAGGTAGTAAAGCACCACCAAAAAAAACCCCAAGTGAGCTAGTTGTAAAACAGTTTTGGGACTAAGCCAGACATCCAAGAATAAAAAAGCCAACCAATAATTAGCAGTCATGGTGTAGGTAAATCAAAGCAAACAAGTACCCCCACCTCAATAGAGAGATTATTGTATTTTCTACAAAGAGTATGTATCATAAAAAAACTCAGATTTCATCAGTAAATCAAACAAAGAAAAACTCAAATTCAAGTTTATATAAAGCCAAAGATATATCCAATGATGATCCTGGCATCCTTTATACCAAATTTTCAAACCTGTACTAGATTTAAAGGCTTTAATCCAATAATTAGTAGCATGTTGTATCATCGCAGAGCCAAAACTAAAATATCAACCTCAAGTAACATCCCTAGTCCAACAATGTATAGCAAGAATTTTATCTACTCCATTCTGTTTAGTCAAGCCCATTAAAATGGGAAGGAAAAAGCCAACTCTACCTAGGTCAGTAGTCCAAAGAGGAGAACATCATTTATCCAATTTAAAAAAAATTAACCAGAAACTACCTTTATGAAGCAAGTAGTGGGTAATCTATGAAGCCAGCAGGCTTGTAGTGATATATGAAGCAAGCGAGTGGGTAATTTATAAAGCCGAACCAGTTGACACACTTTAGAAATCCAAAAAAATCCCAATGTTAAGCCAACAAAGTGAGCCATTCTGATCAGTTATGTAAGCAAAACCCAACTCATCCAATTTGACCATCCTCCAAGTTTTTCTAACACAATCATTATCAATAAGTAATCATTCAATATGATGATAGCATGAGAAGCAATAAAGCAAACATTAGGAGATTTCAGAGGTCTTTTGGAGGGCCTTTTGGAAGAGAGAGGAAAATAAGCTCCTCCAATGAGAGAAGAGCCTACGTTACGTAGAAAAATAGATTGATATTAACAAAAATATAAAAGGTTTCCCTCTCCTCATTTAATAATCTAGTGGTCCTTGAAGACAACCACTCTCTTTCATTTAATGCGAGCGCCTTTTTCAGAAGGTACATGCGGTGCATTTAATACGGCTTACGTCATCACTGGAACTCAAAAAGTCACAAAACTATCAAGTGGTGGAAGATTTTGAAACTTTTGATACTGTCAATGCGTCCGGAACGCCCAAATATCTTAGAAATGAATGTCTAATTGCCTCGCTCCGACATCCAAAGAGGCAAAAAATGTCAAAAACCCCTAAAAGAAAATTTTACTAATGGCGCGCGAGGGGGCATTCCAAAATTTTGGAATGCCTCCTCACGCGCCGTTAGTAAAAAGCCCCTTTTTTCTCTTTTTAGGGAGCTTTTTGAAAGGAAAATGTCAAAAAACCTCTAAAAAGGGGCTATCTTGAAAGATAAGTGTCCAAAAACCACTAAAAGAAGCTTTGTACTAACGGTGTGCAGTGGGGCATTCTAGAATTTTAGAATGCCTCCTCGCGTACCTTAAGTAAAAAGCCCATTTTTTTCTCTTTTTAGGGAGCTTTTTGAGAGGAAAATGTCAAAAAACCTCTAAAAAGGGGCTTTCTTGAAAGATAAGTGTCAAAAAACCACTAAAAGAAACTTTGTACTAACGGCGCGAAAGGGGCATTCTAGAATTTTAGAATGCCTCTTCGCGCGCCTTAAGTAAAAAGCCCATTTTTTGGGATTTTTTGACATTTTTTGCCTCTCCGGATGTCGGAACGAGACAAGTAGACATTCGTTTTTAGGGTATTTTGGCGTTCCGGACGCATTGGTGGTGTCAAAAGCCTCAAAATCTATCACTATTTAACAGTTTGTGACTTTTTCAAGTTCTAGTGATGACGTAAGCTGCATTGAATGTGCCGCACCTGCCTCCTGAAAAAAACGCTTTCATTAAATAAAAAAGTGATCCTTTTCAAGGACGATTGGGAATATAAATCTACTTTTTAGAGTGTCTGGTTGTCCTTTTGGACGTACTCACAAGGTGCAAGTGCATTTTAAAAAAAGTTTCTAGAGAGAGAAATACAATTTCTTACAAGGCCCTCCAAATGACCTCCGAAATTTTCTAATGACAAGCTAGAACAAAACAAACATCACCACCATCAGTCAAGAGCTGCATTATACCAGCTATCTTGAGTTTTTTTTAAACATTAGTCAGCTAACTGAAGTATATCATCCACGACAAAAAACCAGAAGCACTTATGAGAAGGACATGTGTGTTTAGGCAGCATGGTAGAGCTCTTTTAAATTCAAGCTAAATATTCAGTTAATAAGCATAACCAGTTGAGAAAACATATCTAAAGCCAGCATCCTGGTCCTCCCAGTTTCCTGGGAGGGCCTGGTGTTTAGGTGTGTGTGTGTAGCTGTTAAATTAAATAAATAACACACCAATTGAACAAGATGTTCAAAAAGACGACTGGCTAAAGACGTCAAGGTAAAGATAAGTACAGAAACAATTCAGTCTTTGAATCAAAACTGTACAATATAGTAAGAATGAAGTATCATTCCAAAGGAATTTGTACAAAGGTATCAAAAACAATCGCAATTGCTTCATCAAATGCTTCCAAAGTCGGACCGCAGCAAGCTAAACCTCTTTAAGCCAAGATAGAATTATCACCTGCATCCATATAGTCAAGACAAAAAATATGCTAGACTTGGCTACATATGGCAGGCTTCAAGGAATCTATCAGTTGTTATCCATGTCAAACTTAAAAAGTTTTAGACTAGCTATTGTCCTGCATATTAAAGTCTCCATCATGTTTTAAAGTTACACATTAGCTTCTTATATATCTATTAGTTTCTCTTTTTTTCAAATGCCGACTAATCCACATTATTGTAAACAAGCTTTTGCAAGCAAAGCATGGATCAATAATCTCATCCTTAAAAAGTAAACTGATACCAAGCTTTTCAAAGCTAGAAACACAAAGGATTAACTTTGACTAAGCAATCCCTATCCGGAGACTTGGTAAAGACCAGAAGAGTGTAATGTAAAACACTAATCCTTCCAAAAAGTAATAGGCATGTTTATCTAACATCATAAACAAAATAATCATCAGTAACAGTTGGGTTAACTCACCAAGTTTACCCATCACAATTTTGTCAAACCTGGACCAGAGCAAAGCTCAGCATCTTGATGGTTCCATTAAGTCAGAGAAAAAGGACCAAATTTATATATTTAGCTTCAGGTAACGTGAAGAACCAGATCTATACCAGATAACCAAGAATTAGGTAAAGTTTTTGTAAGGTATAACATAATTCTTCACCTACCATAACAACCTAAGGTAGCAAAGTAAAAAAGAGCCCTATCATTCTCCAATTGTAAAAAATATTTTAACAGACCAGATCTGTATAGTGTCAAACCAGACCCGACTAACACCCAGGATCAAGCTGAAGAAATAAAATCAATTAGACCAGGCCAGATCTCCATTTTTTGTAATTTTGTTAGTAGATTTAACAGAATATGGCAGCATTTTAGTAGCCAGAAAAACTATGTATAACCAGCACTACCACCAGGTAATCAGCCCTTATACTCACCATATATATATATTTTTTAAAATAGTATTTGATGTCATACTCCAGCAAAGTAGGAGAGGATCTGTAAGTACCAGGTAAAGAAGCCAAACAACATCCTATACTCATGTGGATACAACTGTACCAGAAAACGGCAGCCAAAACTAGTGTACCATTCTGCAGTTCCCTTAACAAACTGATGTCATTTTTATGCAAAGCGACCAAAGACCTAGAGTGAGTATAAGTAATCAATACTATGCAAAAAGAAAGCCACATATGTATAGATATTACTAGATGTATTGTAGAAGGCCAGTTTTAAGCCAGATATCTAAGTAGAATTGTAAGTCAGCACCAGAGCCAGATCTGGCTACTCCCAACCATACCCAAGAGAGTAGGATTTTGTTTAGAAAAAAAACCAGGATTATACCAAAAATCCAAGACCAAAAGACCAACTAGTGGCCAGTAACCAGGAAATAGAGTTTACCAGTAAGTGGGAAAACTTTTAACAGATTTCTACAGCACGACTGGAAGCCAGCAAGAAGAGAATTATATTCTTTCATTATGCCAAAGTAAAAAAAATTGTCATCATTCTCAATAGAGTAATAGATTTCTAGACCACCTGTAATTTTGAATGAATGTGGAGCTAGTGAGCAGAAGTACACTCACAATAGTCTCCTAGGAGTCAAGATAGGTGAAAATCCAATGATAGTTACAACTAAAACTATCAAAATATGGCAGTATTCTAGTTACCAGAAAATCTATGCATAACCAGCACCACCACTAGGCATTTAGCCTTTATACTCACCATCAGATTGTAAACAAATCCAAATAGTTTATATATGATAAATCTGATGCCATATTCTAGCACAGTAGCTACCAGAAAACTAGAGTGAATGTATGCAATCAGTACCATGTAGAAAGAAGGCCCACTTGTAAAGATAAGTTATATCAGCCCAGCTCTGTTAAATGGAAGAACCCAATCCATCTACTGTTGAATTAAACCTAAGATTAAGCCTGAAGATGTAGAGTCTGTGTATAACAAGCTAGACCAGGCCAAGTATAAGTTCCCCCCCTTTTTTTGCAATTGTGAATGTAACATAACGAACTTCAACCATAAAAAAATGGCAGTATAACTAGTATCTCTCCTTCCCTTACTCAGAAAAAGCATGCATAACTAGCACTCCACCAGGCATTCAGCCTTTATATTCATCATCACTGTCAAAACACCAAAATAATAACCATATGCATGAAAGGTTTGATGTCATCTTCTAGTACTACAACTTAAAAAAGGCATCATATTGAAAACAGTCCCAACCTGTGAGGCACCGGGTGTCCAACACCATGTTTTCAAGAGATGAATCAACAAAACAAGCACCATTCCTTCTTCTCACTCTTTCTCAAAAAAACAACAAATTCTAAGTGAGGGAGCAGAAGATCCCTCACCTCTTTAAATATGGTTTTGAAGCACCAAGGAGGAACCTATAATGCACTCATTGATGTGATAGCTGCCTGGTTTTGAGCTAGAGTGAATGTAAGATCTCGGAACAGAGGAAATCCCCAAAAGAGATCCGGGGCGATGCAGTATGAGAGCCGCGACAGTTTGATGAAAACCAAGCAGAGTCAATGAACTCGAAAGCCGCCCAAGTACTTAAGAGGCCAAAGAATAGGTTTTAGCTAAGAGATAGATTAGGGGGTAGTATCCATAGGGTAGCTCCAAAAAAATTCTGGGAAGGTTGGTAAATAGCTCTAATTTCTCCCAATGTGATCCACATAAAAACAATAGAAGTTTTACAGCAGAGGGTAATTTCTTATAAGGCAGCAACTCAGTTTATCCACACGAGTTCATAAATTTGAATGATATATTGATAGACAACAACTCCCTCCAGATGAGGTGCTAGAGCAACCACAGTCCTAAGGTAGTAATTTGATATGCAAAGCATAAGGTACAAATCACCTAAAGCCACAGCTCAAAAAAAGTTTGAGTGGAACAGGTTGGAAGTCATATATTGTGGCCAGAAATAGTAATTCCGAACATTATCCGAGCCCCATAGATGCTATCTAGGTCAGATGCTGTGACCAAGTGAGTGTGTGTGTGTGTGTGTGTGTGTGTGTGTGTACCCGCCCTAACCCAGGCGCCATACACAATGGGTCTTGGCAGTAGGGCAATGGTCAACTGCTGTGACAAGTGTGTGTGTGTGTGTGTGTGTGTGTGTGTGTGTGTGTGTGTGTGTGTGTGTGTGTGTGTACCCGCCCTAACCCAGGCACCATACACAATGTGTGTAGAGCAATGGTCAACTGCTGTGACAAGTGTGTGTGTGTGTGTGTGTACCCTCCCTAACCCAGGCGCCATACACAATGGGTCTTGGCAGTAGGCCCATTGTGTATGGGCCTACTGCCTCACCAGAAAGATGAGATTTTTAATTTCATAAGCATAGAAAAATAAGAGTGACCCTCAAAAGGGAAAAAAGTCTGTGGATAAAGTCCTCAAGAAAGACATTACTCCATTAGGAGTTTTAAGGCTTTGTCAGCCAGTTTGAAATAAGTATGGTAGCCATTGAGTAGCTGTTGGAAGAAAAACATAAGGCAAGTCATCTTGTTCTGAAAAGTCATCTTGTTCATCATGTGAGTAGCATGTACCTGTAACAGTCAAGAAACCAATTTGCCAAAGCATAGGTAAGTAGAATTGGATTAACCTCCTACTTAAAAATGACTGAGCCATAAAGACTATAATAGTCGTGAGAAGGAATCCAGTCTATAGTCAAGGAGAGACGACCTAACACCTGTCGACCAGTTAAGGATTTAAAGACAGTGGGTCACTCAAAGCCTACAGACAAAAACATATCTAAAGCCAGCATCCTGGTCCTCCCAGTTTCCTGGGAGGGCCTGGTGTGTAGGTGTGTGTGTGTGTGTAGCTGTTAAATTAAATAAATAACACACCAATTGAACAAGATGTTCAAAAAGACGACTGGCTAAAGACGTCAAGGTAAAGATAAGTACAGAAACAATTCAGTCTTTGAATCAAAACTGTACAATATAGTAAGAATGAAGTATCATTCCAAAGGAATTTGTACAAAGGTATCAAAAACAATCACAATTGCATCATCAAATGCTTCCAAAGTCGGACCGCAGCAAGCTAAACCTCTTTATGCCAAGATAGAATTCTCACCTGCATCCATATAGTCAAGACAACAAATATGCTAGACTTGACTACGTATGGCAGGCTTCAAGGAACCTATCAGTTGTTATCCATGTCAAACTTAAAAAGTTTTAGACTAGCTATTGTCCTGCATATTAAAAAGTCTCCATCATGATTTAAAGTTACACATTAGCTTCGTATATATCTATTAGTTTCTCTTTTTTTCAAATGCTGACTAATCCATATTATTGTAAAAAAGCTTTTGCAAGCAAAGCATGGATAAGTAATCTTATCCTTGAAAAGTAAACTGATACCAGGCCTTTCAAAGCTAGAAACACAAAGGATTAACTTTGACTAAGCAATCCCTATCCGGAGACTTGGTAAAGACCAGAAGAGTGTAATGTAAAACACTAATCCTGCCAAAAAGTAATAGGCATGTTTATCTAACATCATAAACAAAATAATCATCAGTAACAGCTAACTCTCCAAGTTTACCCAGCACAATTTTGTCAAAGCTGGACCAGAGCAAAGCTCAGCATCTTGATGGATCCATTAAGTCAGTTCAAAAGGACCGAATCTATATATTTAGCTTCAGGTAAAGTGAAGAACCAGATCTATGCCAGATAAGCAAGCATTAGGTAAAGTTTTTGTAAGTTATAACGTAATTCTTCACCTACCATAACAACCTAAGGCAGCAAAGTAAAAAAGAGCCCTATCATTCTCCAAGTGTAAAAAATATTTTAACAGACCATATCTATATAGTGTCAAACCAGACTCGACTAACACCCAGGATCAAGCTGAAGAAACAAGATCTGTGTAAAATCAATTAGACCAGGCCAGATCTCCATTTTTTGTAATTTTGTTACTAGATTTAACAGAATATGGCAGCATTTTAGTAGCCAGAAAAACTATGCATAACCAGCACTACCACCAGGTAATCAGCCCTTATACTCACCATATATATATATATATATATATATATATATATATATATATATATATATATATATATATATATATATAATAGTATTCGATGTCATACTCTACCAAAGTAGCAGAGGATCTGTAAGTACCAGGTAAAGAATCCAAACAACATCCTATACTGATGTGGATACAACTGTACTAGAAAATGGCAGCCAAAACCAGTGTACCATTTTGCAGTTCCCTTAACAAACTGATGTCATTTTTATGCCAAGCAACCAAAGACCTAGAGTGAGTATAAGTAATCAGTGCTATTCCAAAAAAAGCCACATCTGTATAGATCCTTACTATATGTATTGTGGAAGGCCAGTTTTAAGCCAGATATCTAAGTAGAATTGTAAGTCAGCACCAAAGCCAGATCTGGCTACTCCCAACCATACCCAAGAGAGTAGGATTTTGTTTAGAAAAAAAACCAGGATTATACCAGAAATCCAAGACCAAAAGACAAGCTGGTGGCCAGTAACCAGGCAGTAGAGTTTACCAGTCAGTGGGAAAAATTTTAACAGATTTCTACATTCAGTGAGCACGACTGGAAGCCAGCAAGAAAAATAATCATATTCTTTCACTATGCCAAAGTAAAAAAACCTGTTATCATTCTCAATTGAGCAATAGATTTCTAAACCACTGTAATTTTGAAGGAATGTGGAGCTAGTGAGCAGAAGTACACTTACAATAGTTTCCCAGGAGTCAAGATACGTAAAAATCCAATGATAGTTACAACTACAACTATCAAAAAATGGCAGTATTCTAGTTACCAGAAAATCTATGCATACCACCACCACCACCAGGCATTTAGCCTTTATACTCACCATTAGATTGTAAACAAATCCAAATAGTTTATATATGATAAATTTGATGCCATATTCTAGCACAATAGCTACCAGAAAATTAGAGTGAATTTATGCAATCAGTACCATGTAGAAAGAAGGCCCATTTGTAAAGATAAGTTATATCAGCCCAACTCTGTTAAATGGAAGAACCCGATCCGGCTACTGTTGAATTAAACCTAAGATTAAGCCAGAAGATGTAGAGTCTGTGTATAACCAGCTAGATCATGCCAAGTATATACTCCCCTTCTTTTTTTGTAATTGTGAATGTAACATAACCAACTGCAACCATCAAAAAATGGCAGTATAACCAATATCTCTCCTTCCCTTACTCAGAAAAAGCATGCATAACTAGCATCCCACCAGGCATTCAGCCTTTATATTCATCATCAGTGTCAAAACACCAAAATAATAACCATATGCATGAAAGGTTTGATGTCATCTGATTATACTACAACTTTAAAAAAGTATCATATTCAAAACAGTCCCAACCTGTGAGGCACCGGGTGTCCAACACCATGTTTTCAAGAGATGAATCAACAGAACAAGCACCATTCCTTCCTCTCACTCTTTCTCAAAAAAACAACAAATTCTAAGTGAGGGAGCAGAAGATCCCTCACCTCTTTAAATATGGTTTTGAAGCACCAAGGAGGAACCTATAATGCACTCATTGATGTGATAGCTGCCTGGTTTTGAGCTAGAGTGAATGTAAGATCTCGGAACAGAGGCAATCCCCAAAAGAGATCCGGGGCGATGCAGTATGAGAGCCGCGATAGTTTGATGAAAACCAAGCAGAGTCAATGAACTCGAAAGCCGCCCAAGTACTTAAGAGGCCAAAGAATAGGTTTTAGCTAAGAGATAGATTAGGGGGTAGTATCCATAGGGTAGCTCCAAAAAAATTCTGGGAAGGTTGGTAAATAGCTCTATATTCTCCCAATGTGATCCACATAAAAACAATAGAAGTTTTACAGCAGAGGGTAATTTCTTATAAGGCAGCAACTCAGTTTATCCACACGAGTTCATAAATTTGAATGATATATTGATAGACAACAACTCCCTCTAGATGAGGTGCTAGAGCAACCACAGTCCTAAGGTAGTAATTTGATATGCAAAGCATAAGGTACAAATCCCGTAAAGCCACATCTCAAAAGAAGTTTGAGTGGAACAGGTTGGAAGTCATATATTGTGGCTAGAAATAGTGATTTCGAACATTATCCGAGCCCCATAGATGCTATCTAGGTCAGATGCTGTGACCAAGTGAGTGTGTGTGTGTGTGTGTGTGTGTGTGTGTGTGTGTGTGTGTGTGTGTGTGTGTGTGTGTGTGTGTGTGTGTGTGTGTGTGTGTGTGTGTGTGTGTGTGTGTGTGTGTGTGTGTAGCTATGGTCAATTGCTACGACAAGTGTGTGTGTGTGTGTGTAGCTGTTTAAATCTTAATTAATAAGAGATAAATGAATTTTCACATTCAAAAGACAGCTGGCTAGGAAACAATGAACAGATAAGTACAAAAATAACTCAGTATTAGAATTATTTAGGTACAATGATTGTAGAAAAGAGATCCTCTTTTAGTAAGCAAGTAGTAAAAGAACTTCCCCAGTTATCATTGAGTGCTTCATTAAAGTAGGGTAGCTTGCCAAAGAAAAGAAAACCCTCCAAGATAAGATAGAGTCCTTACCTGCATCCATCCAAACAAGACAAAAAATTTGTTAGCCTTGGATGTGTTTTACAGGTATTAATGGACCATATCAGTTGTTATCCATGTCCATCTTATAGAATTTTAATCACTTTAGCCAAGCTAGGTCATCCGTTTAGCAGTCTTTGTGTCAAAAACAGTGAGTGATACAATCTCCTTACTGAATGGTGCAGTCCATCAATCATCAAAACATTAACAGTAATGCGGTTTATTTGTTAGCCTAGAGCAAGAACAAAACCCTATTTAGTTTCAAAGAATTGATTCCTTCTTGAAGTCAAAAATCATTTCAATGTGGAACATCATTTGAAGAGCCATAGCTCAGTAGCTATGCTTAAGCCCAATCTAGAAACCATACACTTACCTTCAGAATTAGCAATACCAAGATTTCATTGTACAGGTCATTAGCATCCCTTTATACAAAGAAAGGTCATGTCCGACCCTGTTTGTGTAAGATGCCTGATCATTTTTTCTACTGTTCAACAACCAAAGGTACCAGATGAGGGCAGTGAATACAACCCTTTTTCCAACCAGTAAAAAACAACAGTATTACCAGTCAACAGAGTAGCGAGACTCCATCTTTTCAATGTGGAACCTCATTTCAAGGGACATAGCTCGGTAACTATGCCAAAGCCGAAAGTAACAGCCATATACTTACCTTCAGAAGTAATAATCCCAAGATTTATACAAGTCATTAGCATCCCTTAAAGAGCGGTAATGTCCGGCCCTGTTTGAGTAAGATGCCTAATCATTCTTCCTTATTGTTCAACAACCAAAGGTGCTAGATGAGGGAAATAAATATCACCCTTTCATAACCAAAAACAACATAACTCATTACGCCTGTATTTGCAAGGTACTGTAGCGGCTATAACAGAGCCCGAAAAAACTTCAGCGAAAAAAACCTTGTATGCAGGTGTTTAGCTAATACAGTCGAAAAAAAAACCCAAACAGTCGTTGAAATGTCATAGGCCAACCTGTACACATGCCCAGTTGTGGCAGCAGTTTATCAAGCCAAACTAACCAAAAATGTTTTTACCAAATAGTCTCTAATCACTCTAATCATGCATAGTGTTATACTGTTTAACAAAAATAGACTAGAAATAGACTAACGTCTTGCAGCGGTTAAAACAGAGCCAATACAACAACCTGTAGCAAAAACCAGTACGTGCATGTGTTCCCTTCATCAATACAGTTGGCAGAAACACAGTCGCTCTTTATGCATAAGAGGTCTTAAGGCCCAAGCTAAAAAAATGCTCAGGCACCACAGTTTATTCATTATGTGATCAAGCAAGACCAACCTATAGTGTATATAACAACCGGCTCCCAATCTTACCAACCATGCATAGTACCACAACATGAAAAAACTAGAATTGGTACTGTCAGTAAGGTAAAACAACCACAGCACCTGAGATGTTTGAGCGGCAAGCTCCATCGCTCGGCAAGTTCAGATAGTAACGACACTAAGTAAAAAACACCTAATCCAAGGCTAAGTGAGGGCCAAGGTGTGCCCTCACCTTTGTTTAAATAGGTTGGTGTGCACGCTTCCAAAGCAGATGAGATGAATGCGCTAAGCCGCCCTCTATTGTGTGAGTCCCTTAAGCGGCCTGCGGATACCATCGCCTGGGGAGGTGCATAGTCAGAGAGTAGAAGGGGCCACCTTCCCTGTATAATGATAGCAGGGTACTTTTTCACGCTTCAATTATGCAAGGGCCTTGTCCCATTATAAGGCAAGTTTTTACAGTAGCACGTAGCAAAAAGCTCTATAATGCCAATAGGAGGTAAAAACTGTAGGGGGGTGAGAAATTGAATTGTAGCAAGCATTATCTAGTACCTTAGTGTGTGTGTGTGTGTGTGTGTGTGTGTGTGTGTGTGTGTGTGTGTGTGTGTGTGTGTGTGTGTGTGTACCCGCCCTAAGCTAGGAACCACACACAATGGGTTGGTAGTAGGCCCATTGTGTATGGGCCTACTACCTTATAAGAGTGATGAGATTCTCTTTCTGAAACTGTAACCCAGGCCAGTTATGCTGAATGAGAGCCTTTATCAGAGATTATCTGGAAATCAAGAGCTAGTAGAGATGTAAGCCAAGAGATTTTAGATGAAAGCCACTTATTAGGAAGTTGTGGAATTCTATGAAGGAAGCATTCCTTCACTAATTCCTTTAAGTCCGGTAGGACTGTCATCTCCAGTCAGAGAGTATTGACAAGGTCAGTAAGGCAGCTTAGTAAAGTTGATAGGGCAAGGTAAGGGTTTTTTGGAAAGTTAGGTATATGATTGAGCCCTTTGGCCAATAGCTTACGTATTATGGCATTATCAATAATGCTAAGATCATGCAAAATTCCCCTTTTCGATCATTTTTTGGCCACCATCCGGCCAAGATATTCTGTCGAAAGGAAATATTCTGAGACCAAGTATGAATTTTTGATTTTTTGACGAGTGATTTTTCTCACGCATGATGGTTTCTCCTCATGATGGGGGCCTTTAAAATGTGTGTTTCTAGAATAACAATTATAAGGAAAAATCAAGCTCCATACTTAACAAATCTTGATATCAACCATTTTTTCCAATTCAAAGTTTCTGAGCTTGTCCCATAGGTTGTACGGAATTTTCTTTGTTATTTTTGAGTCAATTTATGGCCATAAGTCAAAATTGATGCTTTGCAGAACACCGTATCATTTTCTAATGCCATGGGCATCAGTTGATGTTTCTTGATGATCTATATAAGGTACATCGTCTATAACCTCCATCTAGAAGCTTTCTGTGTAGTAGTCAAAACTCAATTTTAACACTTTACCAAAAAAGAGATTATTATCTATAGACCCCCTTGGACCCTAAGTCAAATGGTCATATTGGCTTGTGGAAATTCTCTATATGTCTATGCTATGGCCCTTTCTAATTCTGGTGCAATTTGGTGTATTGAGCCAATTGCTATGTTCAATTTTGCACCCATGTATCCCAAAGAGGCCCTACTAACCTAGGGTTTTTCTTAGCTTCCCATTTGTCAAAGTTTGAGACACAGTATTGATTTTTGGTTTTTTGGTTAGTGATTTTGGTTTTTCGGCGAGTAATTTTTTCTTGCACAATGGTTCTTCCTCATAACAAGGGTCTTGTAATTTTCCTTTTGTGGAGTAAGAATTACAACGGTAAATCACGCTCCATATTTAACATATTCCCAAGTGCAGACATGGTTACCAGTTTCTTCAAAATTCCTGCAAAATGTGGTAAAATGAACACATGTACATTGAGGGACCGCTTCCTGCCGAAGAAAGTCATTATTTTGTATTAATCCTTTTATGGGATGATGATATTTCCATCCTATGAGAATATTGTCAAGCAGTTTATGATTTCCAAAAAGTAAGTCAAAGCACTCACAAAAAAGATTTATTGGTTGAATCCAACCGAGAAGTACATTGTGAAAGAGACAGTGTATGTAGATGAAACAGAGTTGACATAAAAATAAGTAAAGTGCCGAAATTGTAATGTTTATTTGGGCCTGCAAACCTTCAATCGGCAAAGTCAAATGACTATGGTAGCTGTGAGCAGGGAAACAGAAAAAGAGTCTAAAAGGGGCCACCTAACACCAATCCACCAATTAAGGAATTACAAACTGTGGGTCCAATTTAGAGCTCAATTTCGAAGACAATTTCCCAAGCCAGCATTCCGGTTTCCCTCAAATAAGGAAAAACCTTATGTATAGGATGTGTGTGTAGCTGTTTAAATCTTACCTAATAAGACATAAATGAATTTTTACATTCAAAAGACAGCTGGCCAGGAAACAATGAAAAGATAAGTACAAAAATAACTCAGTATTATAATTATTTAGGTACAATGATTATAGGAAAGAGATCCTCTTTCAGTAAGAAAGTAGTAAAAGAACTTCCCCAGTCATCAGTGAGTGCTTCATTAAAGTAGGGTAGCTTGCCAAAGAAAAGAAAACCCTCCAAGATAAGATAGAGTCCTTACCTGCATCCATCTAAACAAGACAAAAAATATGTTAGCCTTGGATGTATTTTACAGGTATTAATGGACCATATCCGTTGTTATCAATGTCCATCTTATAGAATTTTAATCACTTTAGCCAAGCAAGGTCATCCGTTTAGCAGTCTTTGTGTCAAAAATAGTGAGTGATACAATCTCCTTACTGAATGGTGCAGTCCATCAATCATCAAAACATTAATAGTAATGCGGTTTATTTGTTAGCCTAGAGCAAGAACAAAACCCTATTTAGTTTCAAAGAATTGATTCATTCTTGAATTCAAAAATCATTTCAATGTGGAACATCATTTCAAGAGCCATAGCTCGGTAGCTATGCTTAAGCCCAAAGTAGCAACCATATACATACCTTGAGAAGTAGCAATCCCAAGATTTCATTGTACAAGTCATTAGCATCCCTTTATACAAAGAAAGGTCATGTCCGACCCTGTTTGTGTAAGATGCCTGATCATTTTTTCTACTGCTCAACAACCAAAGGTACCAGATGAGGGCAGTGAATACAACCCTTTTTCCAACCAGTAAAAAACAACAGTATTACCAGTCAACAGAGTAGCGAGACTCCATATTTTCAATGTGGAACCTCATTTCAAGGGCCATAGCTCGGTAACTATGCCAAAGCCGAAAGTAACAGCCATATACTTACCTTCAGAAGTAATAATCCCAAGATTTATACAAGTCATTAGCATCCCTTAAAGAGCGGTAATGTCTGGCCCTGTTTGAGTAAGATGCCTAATCATTCTTCCTTACTGTTCAACAACCAAAGGTGCTAGATGAGGGAAATAAATATCACCCTTTCATAACCAAAAACAACATAACTCATTACGCCTGTATTTGCAAGGTACTGTAGCAGCTATAACAGAGCCCGAAAAAACTTCAGCGAAAAAAACCTTGTATGAAGGTGTTTAGCTAATATAGCCGAAAGAAACCCCAAACAGTCGCCGAAATGTCAAAGGCCAAACTGTACACATGCCCAGGTGTGGCAGCAGTTTATCAAGCCAAACTAACCAAAAATGTTTTTAACAAATAGTCTCCAATCACTCTAATCATGCATAGTGTTATACTGTTTAACAGAAATAGACTAACATCCTGCAGCGGTTAAAACAAAGCCAATACAACAACCTGTAGCGAAAACCAGTACGTGCATGTGTTCCCTTCATCAATACAGTCGGCAGAAACACAGTCGCTCTTTATGCATAAGAGGTCTCAAGGCCCAAGCTAAAAAAATGCCCAGGCGCAGCAGTTTATCCATTATGTGATCAAGCAAGACCAACCTATAGTGTATATAACAACCGGCTCCCAATCTTACCAACCATGCATAGTACCACAACAAAAAAAAACTAGAACTGGTACTATCAGTAAGGTAAAACAACCACAGCACTTGAGATGTTTGAGTGCCAAGCTCCATCGCTCAGCAAGTTCAGACAGTAACGGCACTAACCGAAAAACACCTAATCCAAGGCTAAGTGAGGACCAAGGTGTGCCCTCACCTTTGTTTAAATAGGTTGGTGTGCACACTTCCAAAGCAGATGAGATGAATGCGCTAAGCCGCCCTCTACTGCGTGAGTCCCTTAAGCGGCATGTGGATCCCATCGCCTGGGGAGGTCCATAGTCAGAGAGTAGAAGGGGCCGCCTTCCCTGTATAATGATAGCATGGTATTTTTTCACGCTTCGATTATGCAAGGGCCTTGTCCCATTATAAGGCAAGTTTTTACAGTAGCATAGCAAAAAGCTCTATAATGCCAATGGGGGGTAAAAACTGTAGGGGGGTGAGAAATTGAATTGTAGCAAGCATTTACTAGTACCTTAGTGTGTGTGTGTGTGTGTGTGTGTGTGTGTGTGTGTGTGTGTGTGTGTGTGTGTGTGTGTGCGTGCGTGCGTACCCGCCCTATCCCAAGCACCATACACAATGGGTTTTGGCAGTAGGCCCATTGTGTATGGTCCTATTGCTCATAAAAAAGATGAGTTAAAAAGTCTTTAGCATAGAAGTGCCGAGTTGGAGTGTCCCTGAAGAGGGTAAAATTGTTTGTACTAATACAATATCTAATATCGTCTTCAAGGAAGACATTACTCCTCTAGGAGTTTTAAGGCTTTGTCAGCCAGTTTGAAAACGTATGGTTGTCATTGAGTAGTCTTTAGACGATATCTGCTATGCTTGTCCTCATAATCCAAAAAGTCTTCATATGTCCAATAGGTAGCATGTTTTGGAATCATCAAAATTCATTTTACTTAAGCATGGGTGAGTAGAGTTGGATTAACCTTCCACTTAAAACGGAATGAGCCAAAAGACTACAATAGTTGTAAGTAGGAATCTAGTCTATAGTCAAGGAGAGACCACCTAACACCTATTAACCTATCAAGGAATTATAGACAGTGGGTCACTCAAGGTCTATAGACAAGAAATATCCAAACACAGCGTCCCGCTCCACCCAGTAGCGTGGGAGGGCCTGGTGTTTAGGGGTGTGTGTCGCTGTTTTACTATTAATAAATACACACCAAGGAACAAGATGTTCAAAAGATGACTGGCTAAAGATGTCTAGGTAAACATTTTTACTACAGAAACAACTCAGTCTTTGATTCATAACTGTACATCATAATAAGAATGAAGTAACATTCCAAATGAGTTTATACAAAGGTATCAGAACTATAACAGTTGAATCATTAAGTGTTTTCAAAGTCGGACTACAGCAGGCTAAACCTTTTCAAGCCAAGATAGAATTCTCACCTGTATCCATATAGTCAAGACAACAGATATGTTAAACTTGGCTACGTATGGCAAGCTTCAAAGAACATACCAGTTGTTATCCATGTCCAACTTAAAAGTTATTAGCCTAGCCACTATCCTTTAAAATATACTGAAAATACTTCAACATTTTTTCAAAACTATTATGTCCAACAAGGACTTGCTAATTTAAAGTAGTGTATATATTCTCTTTGGCAAGTATCTAAAAAAACCTAGTATTTTCCTTAATCCTCTTTTACATTTGCTTTGTCAAAGTTGTATTAGATGTAATATCTTTTTAGAACAATAGTATCGAAGTGTACCAACATGTCAAAAAATATACTATAATTAAAACCCGAGAATGCAATTACCGCTTCAAAGTTATCAACGATGCTTTTCTTCCATTCACTACAATTATGTTCTATGGATCCAAGTCGATCACAATAGTAGTGCTAATAATGAAAAGAGAGATCAAGATCAGGGTCAGCCTACTGCTACTTCTAGTAGTTTTGACAAATAGCTATTGAGAACAAAAAATACCATACAAGAATTACCTCAGGGCATAGCCTATGATCCAAGAATTGAGCTAGTTATAAGAACCAGAAGCCACATAATAATGCGGTATACAACAACATGTCAGGTTTAGGTCCGCCATTGTATGAAAATAAACCCAGGTTTAGGTTAGCCATCAAGACCCTGAGTTAAATGAGTTCTCTCTTAATTTGCAACAGGTCTTATTACCTATCAGCACCCATTAAGTACCATAAAGATATTCTCTTTGGTATCATAAATAGCAGCTGGATTTATATGCCTAGGAAGTATCAATCTTACTCAAATGCAATGACCGTGTGTGTGTGTAGCTGTTAAATCTTCGATAATAAGACATAATTGAATTTTTACATTCAAAAGACAACTGGCAATGGAACAAGGAATAGATATGTACAAAAACAACTAAGTTTTAGAATCATTTAAGTACAATGTTTCTAGGAAAGAGATCCCCTTTTAGTGTGCAAAAAGTAAATGAACTTCCCAAGTCATCAGTGAGCGTTCCATCCAGAGTAGGATAGCTTGCTAAAGTAAAAAAACCTTCCAAGATAAGATAGAATCCTTCCTGCATCCATCCAACAAGACAACAATTCAGTTAGCCTTGGATGTGTTTTACATGTATCAATGGACCATACCAATTGTTATCCATGTCCATCTTATAAAGGTTTTTTACTTTAACAAACTTAGCGATATATGTGTACAAAAATGTTTTTCTTTTTCTCTTTTTCATAAACCCAAGTTACTAGAAAAAAACATTATTCTAATTAAAAGGCCACCACCCCTTCTAATCCACGTGTCATAGTCCCCTATCAAAATATCCTTCAAGATTAATGAAACTCAATCGAAACTAAAAAAATCTCTATTATAGTTCAGAAAAGTATTAAGCTAGTTTATGTTTGTTTGGGTCAAATAGAGTTTAATGTTTATCATGGTATATGGAATCAAAGACATCTTTTAATATGTATATCTATTACCAAATAAATCTCTCAGCACATTAAGTGGAAAGGAGCCCTTAAAGTAACCAAATAAGTGAAGAGTAGCTCAATACCCATATGCAATCGGTAGGCCAAGCCTCCCAAAATAAAACCATAAGCTAGAATAGAGCTAGTATCAATTTTTACACAAGAAGATACCCGCCATCATATCATCCCCATGCCAATCCAAGGGATACATTCTATGCAGTCAAATGTAGTCAAAAAAACAGTCCCATAGTGTATACTTACCTTTAATGGTATAGGTTCTTTGGTAAGAAAATGGGGTTTGTTACAAAGCATCAGGTGCAACAGGTCTTGGATTACTTTTTTACAAAATTTTATAACCGCCCAACGAATGCGATAGAATTAATAGACAAACTAGTTAATGAGTTTTGTACAACAAACGTATGCAGCCGGGCCAACCATCCCCGCACACAGTGCGCACGAAGTCAAATCAGTACTCCTTATATTCAAATAACCCAACCGATGGGTTTTACCAGGTTGTAGTATCACCAAACAGTGAACCATTAATCCATGCTTATCAATCCAATCCCAAACCATACTTGCTTTATGAAATTACCTCATTAAAGCCAGAGAACTAGTACAACATTGGTTAGCACCCGGGGAAAACACCCGATGGACTGCCAGTCCTCTGAGCGGGAGTAATGAGTGAGCCGGGCCGCCTTCCCTTGTGAGTGTGTGGTAGCACCAAACGGCACGCAGATACCCATGAGTGGGGAGATCCATAGCCAGGGAGGAGAGGCCGCCTTCACGGTGTAATGTAGAAGGAGAACTTAATCACGCTCGGCAATCCTGGGGGATCTTTATTTAATATCTTAGTTTAATAATCAAGGGCTAGGCCCCGGGGGGGGGGGGGTTGTGGAGGGCGTTTTGTTTTTTATAACAACAAGAATACCTATAGTAACACTGTGTGTGTGTGTGTGTGTGTGTGTGTGTGTGTGTGTGTGTGTGTGTGTGTGTGTGTGTGTACCCACCCTTACCCAGGCGCTATACACAATGGGTCGGTAGTAGGCCCATTGTGTATGGGCCTACTACCTAATTAGAGAAATGAGATTCTCTTGTTTAAAGTGTAACCCATTCCAGTTATGTTGGGTGAGAGTGTAAGGTTTCCAGTTTCTGAAACCTTAAAGGTTGTATAAAGCTTAATCAAACCGATATGATTATTGAAAAAGCAATGTAGAATTGTCCGACCATGGAAAATATTGGTATTTTTGGAATCTTAAGCACAGCAAACCCCGGGCTAGAAATTTTCATAATTGAATTCCGATAAAAACTGGCATAGTTATGACCCCTGGAAGTTTACACTGTGAATTGAGTAAACTAGGTAAAATTGAAGGGTTGCAGTAATCATTTAAGCATAGACTTTATTAAAGTCCTCCTAGATATTTACAAGATATTTACCAATTAAGCAAAAATAGGTCAAAATATAACATAATTGATATTTTAAAAGCTGGCAGGTAATGGGAGGGTCATCACTGACCTGCCAGGGACTCATTTAGCAGCAGGGGTCGTTTTTTGACCTGTAGGGGGCTGCTTGAACTGCAAGCAACTACTTTTTTAAGCCTGTGAGAGCTTAAGAGTGCCAGAAAACTATAAATAGGACCCCTAGCTTCACATTTTACACAAACTTGGAGCCTTGACACACTCTCTCTCATCTAGAGAGACCGCTACGCAGAAATCATTAGAGATTAATCTCTAATTGATTAACATAAACGGTAATTAGTCTAATCTTTCTTAATTAGCAACGTTAAATTAAGATATTTGTTAATAAATCAAAGATTAGGCCTATGTATGCTCCTCAAACCTCTCTTAATTAATTAATCTCTGCTGATTATTAGAATTAAGCTTAGTAATACTAAGCTAATTAATTATGCTATTATAATAGGGCTAAAATTAGCCAAATTAACCATGAATTAATGGTAAATATATTAATTAAGATTAGATTAAGTTGAAGTAATTATCAAAGATACATTAGACAGTTATTAATCTAGGAAAATTATCCTATAATTTTCAGAGAAATTTTCATAATTAATTAGGCAGAATTACTCTATTTTTTGAGAAAATTAAATAGAAAAAATTAGTAAATTGATTTTAAATTCGGTGATATATTTATCAGTGGTTAATTAGGTATTAAGGAGCCCGTGATAATTAGGAAAAGCTCAGAAAGTTAATCTAGCTAATTATTTTAGCAAAAATACACTGTTTTTTGAGCAATTTAAATAGGGAAAATTAGTAAATTGATTTCAATTGCTGTGATATATTTATCAGTGGTAACTTAGGTGTGATATAGATGGCCAGACGGCCTTGGTATGAATTCCCATGTGTGAACCCTCGGGTAGTTGCCAAGATAGTTGTACTCCTTCTAGTTATCAATATAACGGGCTGCCTCACTCGTGAAGGGCAAGCCTAGTTTGGTCCCGTTTTCCATGTACACCACAATATGATTACATGCTATTTATCAGAGCTATATTATAGGGTAAAGAGGCCGTGATAATTATGCCAAGGTTAGAAAAGTAGTAAAGATACTTATCTAGGTCAAATTACACCATTTTTAGCTAAAAATTAAAGAGGGAAATTAGTAAATCATGCTATATGATTACATGCTATTTATCAGAGCTGTATTATAGGGTAAAGAGGCCGTGATAATTATGCCAAGGTTAGAAAAGTAGTATAGATATTTATCTAAGTCAAAATATACTAATTTTGGTGGAAATTTCAAGGGGGAAATTAGTAAATCATGCTATATGATTACATTCTATTTATCACAGTTATTTTACATAATAAAGAGGCCGTGATAAATATTTCAAGGTTAAAAAAGTAGTATAAGTATTTATTTAAGTCAAATTATCCTAAATTTAGCTGAAAATTAAAGATGAAAATTATATAACTAAGTTGGAAAATAATAAGATAATTACCAGAGGTCAAAAATATCCTTATATACTTGTGGTAATTATACCATAGTTAATTAGTGAGGTTAGTAAATTATAATTGACCAAAAGTCCTATTTTTAGCAAATGACTAATTAAAATAAATAGACTTTGTGGTTAAAAGTTTTTAGAAAAATTACAATAAGTATAAACCTATGATATCAAGTTAATGAAATGAAATCTTTAAGAGAAATTAATTACAATAAATATTAAGCCCAAAATAAGTAAATTATAGCTTAAAAGTTGATAGGAAAATTAAGAAAAAGATATAGAAAATTATAAGAAATTTAGAAGAGTTTAGAAAACCCTTAGGGAAGCGGTGGAAGAAGTTATCATGCTTATATAAACAAAATAAGAAATTACTAGGTCAAGAATTTATCAATTAAGACTATAAATTTAACCTTGGATGGGTTACGGTTGAATACAAAGGTTAAGTCTAGATTTTGAATTATTTACCTAATAATTAGACGTCCTTTTTATCAGGATAAGAAGTTATGATACCAAAAAGAACCCGAGAAAATCCTACATCTGATGATGAGGAAGTAGCTCCAAAATAAACTAGAGCGTCGCACGACGACGAAGCCGGGCCTAGTAGTAGGCCTACGCAGGAGAGTCTTCAGGCGCCAGCGCAGCAGCAGATGGCCAATCAATCCCAGGTGGGTGTCCCATTGTTCAATTAAGTCTTTAATTAGTTTAAGTTATTTTATAAGTTAGCATTATGAAAACGGAAGGTAACTTCCAATGTACATTTGTTTATAACATAGGAAAGAATTGTTTGGGTTAAAACTAGTTGAATTAGGAAGGATATGTTTGATCATCCTTAAGACAGCTTGTCTCAAGACACCTCCGACTCCTTGATATAAATTGATGATCATGATTGGCTTTCTAGCCACGGTTAAGTCGGTTACCCCCATGAACGATGAGTTTCTACTCCGTGTCATGTCTTGATGTTTCTACATAAGTTAAGATACCGTTTTTATCCTAGGGGAGCCGCCCGATTGTATGGGCAATTGGTTTGGTGTATGGGCACCCGGAACCTTGGGTGGGGGTTTATCCACTCCGGATTTGAATAAGGAATGGGTGTCGTTTTTCATCCTTAGGTGGTCTTGAGACAAGAAGAGTAATGGTCATGATTATTATGGATGATGTTTTGATTGACAGTACCTGTCTTAAGTTTAAAGATGTTTGTTTTCTAAAAGAATGCTTTCAATGTTGTCTTTAATAATTGATTCAAGGAATTACTGTGACGAAAAGTTAAAAGAAACATTATTTTAAATGTTTAAAACAATGTGATAGTAAGATAAATGAATCATGTGTGAGTGCGGGGTGGTAAGTGGGGATTGACTAAGGTTGTCAATCATGGACGGGTGGACCTGATTAGTCAGGTAACTATCCATCCCTGTGCACTAAAATGTTTAGAAAACTTCTTCACTTGGAGAGGAGTCCACCAACGGCTGTACCCTCACATCTGTTAGAGGGAAAAAAGCGTTGGTTGAGGATACCTTAGCCAAATATGTGGAAGTTATAGGGCCGAAAGACTTTTGGGATTGTTAGTATGTTATCCCGTTTCCGCTGCGAGACAGGACTAGGTCTTCTTCTAAGGCTATAGACTCAAGCCATTGTCAATGGCAAAGGTTTATTCCTTGGATTTTTCTTGTCTAGAGACTCCGATTTTTATAAGGCCTAGAGACCTGTCAAGGATCCCATCCCGATATCGGTATAGGCGGGTTGGGGACCTTACAGAGAGCTTGTATAATAGTGTTACAGATCTAATTTCTATTAAACCCGTTAAGGCAATACTTTTTTATTAGTAAATAAACCTCCTACCAGGAAAGAAAAGGGTTAGAGGAAGAATAGAAAATTAAGTGTAGCAGGCAGATACAAGAGCTAATAGCTACCTTGTAAGGCCTATTGCTATTCTTTTTTATAAATTCTATAAGTGGTAGTTTCAGGAGATCCCTTTTCCACACAAACCTTAGATGATACCCATCAACAGATGGGATATGAAGGGAAATAGAGAGGTTAAGGAATTGGACAAATGTGCAGAAAGTCCCATTGGGTGTGACGGTCTCATGGAGAGGGTAGGTTCAATTTTAAGGCTGTGAGGGTAAATTAGATAAATTTCAAATTGGGGAAGTCTCTATTGTTGACACTAAGTAAGTCATCCATGTATCTATAAGTATGTCTGAACTGTGAAAGCTTATTCTCGTAAGATTCCATGGTCTTGAGACACCACTTGTATTCAAAGAAAGCAAGGTAAATATTACACATAAGCGGAGAGCATGAATCCCATGGGGATGCCTAGGCATTGGTTAAAGCAAAGACCGCCTGAAACTATAGTGCAGTTACTCAGCAACCAGGAGATGTAGGAGCAAAGCTTAGCTTCATTAAAGTGTAAGGATTGTACGGAGTGAGATAAGTGAATCCACCTGGGTTTTTTGGAAAGAGAGATGTAGAAAATCTTCTTCTTTCTAGCATTGGAGAAAGCCAATTTAATCACCTTGGCAAGAATAGCCTTAAGGCCAAGATCCCCATCAAGGGGAATGTTTTCGTAACATTGTGTAATGTCAGCAGTAAAAATGTGGAAGATATGCTAAGGAAGGCTAAGCGAGAACTCTGTAGAGTTTTTTGTAAGCTAGAGCGGATTATCTTGAACATGTAAGAAGTCTTGGCAGATTTTCTGTTTAGTGGCACAAATAAGCTCAAATTCAGATAGTATAAGGTCAAGGCAAAAAGTAATATCCTTGGTGATATCAGTAAAAAAACAATTGGAGGCATCGGATTGTTAGGAAATAAGACGTAGCTAAATAGATAATTGAGTAGATTACTTAATGGAGAGAGACAGATTTACATACACGAGATTATAGAGTAGAGAGAGAGAGAGAGAGTACACACGATATACGTGGTTCACCCAATGTGGGCTACGTCCACGGGAAAGCAGCCACTCAATGGCTTTAGTACTTCAAGACAAGAAGTAGTTTACAAAGGGATTATACCCTTAATGGAGCTCCCGCCTTGCTTCACTCTCACCACCTCACACTCACCTTGTTGCATCAACTTCACACTATGAAATGTGTGTAGAAATGGCCTCCTTTTATAGGCCAAAAGGGCTGCCCTCTCTCATGAGAGGCAGCCATGTGTAGCCGCCCTTGTGTAGATAAGTCCAAATCGGACCCTCCAATCCGCCCATGTGTGGCCGCCCTTGAGAATACAAGCCCGCTTTTGAATTCGGCCACCGGCCATTGACTTCCGACCACCGGCCATCGGCCATTTACTACCGGCCATCTGCGGTTGTTTTCCGACCACTTTCCAGCCGTCGTCCGGCCATAATATTCCAGCAAAAAAGAATATTCCAGCGAGGGAAAAAAAAGTCTCGGGGGCTTCCGCCCCCGAGGCCCCTAAAGTTGCCCCTGGTTTTTGACTGTGAAAATTTTGGTTTCCGGTGAGTGATTTACCTTCACGCGCGATGGATTCTCCTCATAATGGGGGCCTTATAAATGTGCGCTTTTACCACAGAAAATTACAAGGGTAAATCAGGCTCCATACTTAACACGGATATCCACCTGAACTTATGCTTATGAATTTTATAAGTGGGAAATAGCACCGATAACTTAGTGTTCAACACAGAGTAGCCTAGAAGCCCTAAGTGTTTAGCAATTTTATTGGTAACAGTTTGAAGTGTAGATTTAATATGACATAATTCCTTACCAAGTACTCGATTACGAGCGTCCTTCCAAGCAGGTATTTGCAAATGATAGTGGGATAGTTAGAGCTTTTGTCAAGCCCGACAACAAACCATTTATCAGAGATTTTTTAAAAATCAAAAGTTAGTTGAGAAGTAAGCCAAGAATCATCATATGATAACTATTTACTAGGTAGTTGTGAAATTTTATGAAGGAATCAGTTCTTTCACAACTTCCCTTAAGTCCATAGGACTATCATCTCCAGTCGGAGAGCACTGACAAGGTCAGTGAGATAGCTTAGTATAGCTGATAGAGCAAGGTACAAGTTTTTGGGTAAGTTAGGTATATGATTGAGCCCTTTGGCCAAAATTCTACGTATTTTAGTATTTTCAATAATGCTAAGATCACAAGTGCAAACATGGTTACCAAAAGCCTCAAAATTTCTACAAAAAGCGGTAAACTAAAAACATGTACAATGAGAAACAGACTCCTGCCGAAGAAAGTCATTATTATAGATCAACCTCTTTATGGGATGATGATATTTCCATCCTATGAGTATATTGTCGAGCAATTTGTGATTACCATAAAATAGGTCAAAGCACTCACAAAAAAGATTTTTTGGTTGAATCCAATTGACGAGTACATTGTGAAAGAGATAGTGTATGTAGATGAAACCATTACCCGGATCCACTTTGTTGAGAGTTCTTCTTCCGCAAGGGCTTGTAGCAACCTGCAATATAACCGAGTACACCCAAGTTTCACTCAAAATAGGTGCTAAGAAAGCTTTGGTGGGCAGGACTCAAAGCTGATGGTCAACCCCGAGGGATTCAATTTCAATTTGTCTCACGGGCAAGATAGGAAAAACTTTGGAAATTTTAGGCACCATCTTCAGGAGGTTTGAGTCATTGAGGGAGCAAAGATTACTCTAAAATTCCTTAACTGCTTCCAGGGCTGCACTATCCTGACAGAAGATTCCACTAGTTTGTGGAATAGATGGAGTAGCTGGTGCACAGACAAAAGAGGGATTGAGCCCACATAACTTCCTCAGAAAGTTAGACAGATCAGCACTAGAGGAGGAAAATAGAGCAAGCTCTTGCTGATATTGGGAGGATAATAGAGGAAGCTGGGCAATGTAATGGGAAATTCAAATCACTCCTTCCATGGAGTCTTTATCCAGAGTTTCCAAAATCTTGACCCAATCATTAAAAGACAGCATATGTAAGACAAATAATTTCTTGTTAGAGGTAAGAGACGAATCATAAATTAGTTGAGAAGCATCCAAGATGCTAATACATCTGAGAACAAGAGAAGTGGCCACTGAGAAGGGCTCCAAGGAGAGTTCCAATCCTTGTGAGAGAGCAAGAGTCTGCAAAAAAAGTGAGGTGAGGTTCACATATACTTACCATAGTAAGTAATACAATCTTTAGCCTTCCTAGAAAGGAAGGGTCTAGTTCTAACAGCCAAAGCATTCTTTGGTTTACGGTCCTTAAGGTAAAGCTTAATCTGCTCGAGAATCTTTGCATGATTCTCAGGGTTGTGATTAGTACTCATGCGAGCTGTCTTTCTATAGGGTAAGTAGTCCTCAAAAGAGAACAGTGTAAACATAAATAAAGGTAGAAACACTAATTGTAATTTTTTGGGCCTGCAAATCTTCAACCGGCAAAGTCAAAGACTATAATAGCCGTGAGCAGGGGACCAGAAAAAGAGTCTAAAAGGTACCACCTAACACCAGTCAGCCGGTCAAGGGATTACAAACTGTGGGTCCAACTTAGAACTCAATTTTGAAGAAAATTTCCAAAGCCAGCATCCCGGTTTCTCCTGGAAAGAAAAACCTTATGTATAGGATGTGTGTGTAGGTGTTAAATCTTAAATAATAAGACATAATTGAATTTTTACATTCAAAAGACAGCTGGCAATGGAACAAAGGATACATATGTACAAAAACTACTCAATATTAGAATCATTTAAGTACAATGTTTGTAGGAAAGAGATCCCCTTTTAGTGTGCAGAAAGTAAATAAACTTCCCAAGTCATCAGTGAGTGTTCCATCCAGAGGAGGATACCTTGCCAAAGTAAAAATACCTTCCAAGATAAGATAGAGTCCTTACCTGCATCCATCCAAACAAGACAACAATTCAGTTAGTTTTGGATGTGTTTTACAGGTATCAATGGACCATACCAGTTGTTATCCATGTCCATCTTATGAACTTTTTTTACTTTAACAAGCTAGTGATATATGTGTACAAAAATTTTCTTCTTTTTCTCTTTTTCATAAACCCAAGTTACTAGCAAAAAAAATTATTCTGATTAGAAGGCCACCACCCCTTCTAATCCAAGTGTCATAGTCCCCTATCAAAATATCCTTCAAAATTAATGAAACTCAATCGAAGCTAAAAAAAACCTCTATTATAGTTCAGAAAAGTAATAAGCTAGTTTATGTTTGTTTAGGTCAAGTAGAGTTTAATGTTTATCATGGTATATGGAATCAAAAACATCTTTTAGTATGTATATCTATTACCAAATAAATCTCTCAGCACATTAAGTGGCAAGGAGCCCTTAAAGTAACCAAATAAGTGAAGAGTAGTTCAACACCCATATGTAGCTGGCAGGCCAAGCCTCCCAAAATAAAACCACAAGCTAGAATAGATCTAGTATCAATGTTTACACAAGAAGATACCCGACATCATATCATCCCCATGCCAATCCAAGGGATACATACTATGCAGTCAAATGTAGTCAAAAAAACAGTCCCAAAGTGTATCCTTACCTTTAATTGGTATAGGTTCTTTGGTAAGAAAATAGGGTTTGTTACAAAGCATCAGGTGCAACAGGTCTTGGATTACTTTTTTACAAAATTTTATAACCGCCCAACGAATGCAACAGAAGTAATAGAAAAACTAGTTAATGAGTTTGGTACAGCAAACATATGCAGTTGGGCCAACCATCCCCGCACACAATGTGCACGAAGTCAAATTAGTACTCCTTATATTCAAATAACCCAACCGATGGGTTTTACCAGGTTGTAGTATTACCAAACAGTGAACCATTAATCCATGCTTATCAATCCAATCCCAAACCATACCTGCTTTATGCAATTACCTCATTAAAGCCAGAGAACTAGTACAGCATTGGTTAGCACCAATGGAAAACACCCTGTTATAGTAAGTGGATTCTAGGCTTAAGCCAGCCAAGCAAAACCCAATTTTTCCTTTTCCAATGGATGGAAGTGACAAATTATACCGACCAACCTTAACAAAATTTTCCATGCTGAGTAAAATAATAAACCTATCATTCATGAGTAATACATACACTAGCTGTGCACAGTGTGAAGAACGACAGTTATCGACAGTTGTAAAACCCAACATCAACGCTAGCAGTATACGCCTGAGGTAAAACAACCGCCACTATGCTATTGACAAGCATTTAATGTTTATCTTATTGTGCCAACCAATAGCAAAAGAATGCTTACTGTAAAAAATTCCAACATAACCAGTAGCAAAGCAAGCTAGGGTAGAAAAAAACCTGAGACACCTAAGTAGTGAGCTCCATAGCTCCTTTTGTGAAGCAGGAGTCTTCTCAGAAAAAAAGACGACAGAATAACACTGGCTAAGTGAGGGGCACAGATGCGCCCTCACCTCATTAAATAGTGGAAGGAGGATGGACTGCCAGTCCTCTGAGCAAGAGTAATGAGTGAGCCGGGCCGCCTTCCCTTGTGAGTGTGTAGTAGCACCAAACGGCATGCAGATGCCCATGAGTGCGGAGATCCATAGCCAGGGAGGAAAGGCCGCCTTCATGGTGTAATGAAGAAGGAGAACTTAATCACACTCGACACACCATGAGGGATCTTTATTTTTTATCTTAGTTTAATAATCAAGGGCTAGGCCCCATGGTCGTTATAAGGTAGTGGCATATTTTGAGTAGTATCCCTAAAGTGACCCAGCAGATTACGGGCTAGATCAAAGTGGGAGGGGGGGCGGGGGGGGGGGGGGGGGGGGGGGGTTGTGGGGGGGTTTTGTTTTTTATAACAACAAGAATACCTATAGTACCACTGTGTGTGTGTGTGTGTGTGTGTGTGTGTGTGTGTGTGTGTGTGTGTGTGTGTGTGTGTGTGTGAGTGTACCCTCCCTATCCCAGGCACCGTACACAATGGGTTTTGGTAGTAGGCCCATTGTGTATGGGCCTACTGCCTCATCAAAAACATGAGTTAAAAATTCTTTAACAGAGAAGTGCCAAGTTGGAGTGTCCTTGAAGAGGGTAGAATTGTTTGTACTAATACATTATCTGATATCTTCTTCAAGGAAGACATTACTCCTGTAGGAGTTTTAAGGCTTTGTCAGCCAGTTTGAAAAAGTATGGTTGTCACTGAGTAGTCTTTAGACCATATCTGCTATGCTTGTCCTCATAACGCAAAAAGTCTTCATATGTGTAATAGGTAGCAGGTTCCTATAATCATCAAAATTCAATTTACTTAAGCAGGGGTGAGTAGAGTTGGATTAACCTTCTACTTAAAATCAACTGAGTCAAAAGACTACAATACGCGTGCGTAGGAATCTTGTAATGATAATTACCTACGAACTTTGAGAGTAGCGGAATTAGGAAATTACATGAAGAACTTTTTAGAGATTCTTTGTGAGCATAGCGGTTGAACTTAATTGATGGTAGCAACATAAACATGGTACTTAGTTAACTTGGCATGAACAATACTTTTGCAAGAGAGAGAGAGAGAGAGAGTTTAGAGAACATGACAATAGTTGAGGACTGGATTCATATGGAGCCGGTCCCCCCTCCAATAGGCATTTGTATTATAGTTTCTCCCATCAAGAGAGACTTGGTACAATACAATCTTTGTGTTCCTTGTAACTTCAGTGATGCAATGAAGATGGAAAGCTTCATGCATCATAAGCATAGCATAAACTTGAAGAAAGCATTAACTATCCCAAGCCTCAGTCCCAAGGCCTCAAACACCTTCGAAGGTGGAGAGAACTAGCGGGGAATGAGGATAGGGAAGAGGAAGAAGAAACATTCCATAGGAGAAAGAAATAGTTCCTCACTTATCATTACTCTTCTTGCTAGCATACATAATAGCATAGTAATGAAGATGGAGAAGATGGCAAGATTAAGCATTGAAGCATGACTCTTGGTTGGATTTGCATTCCATAGCCAAGAGTGTTGGTGTAGGCTTTCACTCTCACAAACTTGGAGAAGGAGGTGGTGTTCCTCAACTTTCACAGATGAGTGTGTGTGTGGAGTATATCCCCCTAGCACCCCCCCCCCCCCCCCCCCCCCCCCCCTCCTTTCTTTGGGCGAGTTGTGACCTTTTTGCATGTTGCAAGCTCATTGGACCCCTCTCCCCCTAGCCAATCACATGTAGCATGCAGTCAAGTACATGGGTAGTCTTTTGACAAGTGTCCTCCTTACCCCTTAGAGAGAGAGAGTTTGAAAATATCTAGATACTTGTTAGATGGAAGTAGAAGCTCATTGGACCCCTCTTTAGCCCAACCAGTAGCATTCAAGCACACCATGTGGTTAAGCTTAATGAGAGTCTGACATGTGTCCCATGTGCTCTTTTCGAATTCCCCTAACTTTGAGATTTTTATGCATAGGAAGTTTCTCAAGCAACTTCCTCATTAAGTGTGTAGGTTCTCTTTTTGACTCAAGCATCTTACCCTTCATGCATAAGAAGCTTTTCGAGCAACTTTCTCATTAAATGTGACAAGTACCTCAAGTACCTTAGTCATCAAGCATGACAAGTACCTTAGGTGGAGCTCCCATCTCAAGCACAACCCTAGATTGCTTAAGTTTAGGTCGGGTTCCCACCTCAAGCACAACCCTAGCTTGCTTAAGTACAGGTCGGGCTCCAACCTCAAGCATAGCCCTAGATTGCTTAAGGTTCCTACTTCAAGCACAACCCTAGCTTGCTTAAGTTTAGGTCAGGTTCCCACCTCAAGCTCAGCCCTAGTTTGCTTAAGTTCAAAGGACTTTTAACACGAACCATTGGAGGTCTTTAATGAAGCTAACCCTAAGGTATTTTAAGCTTCATTAGTTAACCTTGCTCTTTGACAGACCTTCTCTCATTTGGGCCCCTTTACCATTGGCCCCATGTTGAGATAGATCCGTAAGCACATGTCTATATTCTAACCCTTGTTCCCATTTATTATCCCATATTAAATGATCAGTTTAATATGAGAAAATCATTTGGGTTGGTTAGATATTAGTATTCAATGACATTACCTCTCTCTTGAAATCATAGTCGTCCTCGACTATGAGGTAAAAGAGATAAAGTCATAGTCATTAGTCAATTTGTCTTAGCGGGTAGAGGATCCCTTTTTACCTTACAACATCATTCCAAGATGGATGACTAATCCATTTGGTGCTTGGGAGACATAGCTGCCGCAAGCATGTCTACTCTTTAGTCCATTTCATCCTCCCAAGTAGAGTGACAAATTCTACATTGTGTTTGAGAGACGTCGTCATCCCAAACATGATTCTTAGTATGCATACTACTTAAATTTATGCACAATAAAGAGAGAATTAGTCTTATAAGACAAAAACATTGATCATTTAAAAGAAACATGTACATTTGGTTACTCTAATGTAGCATTGTAAGTGTTGACAAGGTTCATACTATCCTTAAGCTGGATTCCTTGCATCCATCTAGCATCTTCAAAAGGATAATTTTTGAACTTAATAAGATACCGTCAGATAATCTTACCATGTCATAGTACCTTGTCTTCATGCCGAAGGATAGCGTTGGGTTGTAGTACCTCTTCTTGATCTTCGATTTCAGGAGGGTCTTCAATAATTGGTTCATTTGCAAGCTCTCCTTTGTATAGGGCTTGAGTAGGCTCACATGAAAAGAATTGTGTATGAGCCAATGGTTAGGTAGCTTGAGTTGATAAGCCACCTCATTGATTGTCTTCAAAATTTGAAAGGGATCATAGTATCTTTTTACTAGTTTAGCATAATACTTTTGATGGCCCGTAGGATTTTTGCAAGTCGTTTGCCTCAATCGAGCCTGAGGAAACTTAAGTAAGACCCAATCATTTTCTTTGAACGTTAAGGCCCTTATGTGCTTGTCAGCAGCATCTTTTTTCCTTAGTTGGGAGATGGATATAGCCTCCTTAATCTTTTGAGAAGATGTTTGCAGGTCACAGCTATACTCATCGGTAGCGAAGATCTTCCCATGTACTTTAAGTAGCAAGGGAATTTTAGGTCTTCCCTCTATGATTTCAAAAGGTGCTTTTCCCGTAGAAGTATGGATAGTATTATTATACGCATACTCTACAAGAGGTAAGTACTTTTCCCATTGTGAGCGTTGATCTACTTCTGTAACATAGGTCTTTAGTAGATCAAGAATCGTAAGATTGGCTATCTCACTTTGGCCATCCGTTTGTGGGTGATAGACCGAAGAGAACTTCAATCTTGTACCTAGATTAGGAGACCTTTCCAAAAATTACTGGTCATTCTAGGATCTCTATCTGACACGGTGGATATTGGCAATCCATGGTGTTTGAAAATCTGTGATATGAAGAGAGTTTCCATTTGGTGTGCCTTAATAGTCTTCTTGACAGGGATAAAGTGTGATTGCTTGCTAAACCTGTCGACTATTGTCCATATTCCCGTATTCCCATGGATAGATTTTGGTAATCCAAAGATAAAATCCATGGATATACTCTCCCATGGTGAATTAGGAATTGGCAATGGTTGGAGTAATCCAAGTTGCTTACTTGGTCTTTTGGCATACTACACATTTTGAAACATACTCTTGTATGTCCACTTTCATGGTAGGCCGATAAAAGTACGTCTCTACTCCTCAAAGAGTAGGTTGAATGCCTCTATGCCCCGCATAGGGAAGAGCATGGGATTCATACATGACTTTCTCACGAAGGGAGTGGGTAGCACATAGCCTATTGCCATGGAGAAGATAACCATCCTGCAAGGTGAATGGTTCCTCTTTATTCCCCAAAGCAAGGATTGACATTATGTCTTTAAAGTCAGGGTCAGTAGCATACTCATCTATCATAGAAGATAGATCATTGTGAATTGCTATTGACACAGCATTAACTTTTGGTCGTCCTGAAAGTGCATCAGCCACTTGATTGTGCATACCAGCAATGTGAGCAATGTGGAAATTAAATTGTGAAAGAAAATTTTCCCACCTCATTTGTTTGTTGGAAAGCTTTGTTAGCGTCATGAAGTACTTGAGACTTTGATGGTATGTTTGTAAGATGAATGGAGTCCCCAATAGATAGTGCTTCCATGTGTCTAGGGCATGTAGAACAGCAAATAGTTCTTTCTCACAAATGCCTAAGACCCGTTCATCCGTGTTGAGCCTTTGGCTCTCATATGCTATGGCATGCCCTTCTTGAAGCAAAACTGCTCCAAGGCAATCACCACAAGCATCACATTGGACCTCAAATGGCTTTGAGAGATTTGGAAGCATAAGGACTGGTTGAGAGATAAGCTTCTCTTTGAGCTTGTCAAAAGCACTTTGCTCCTTAGTAGTCCATGAATACATAACATTTTTCTTTGTTAAGTCATGTAATGGTCCTGCTATTTGAGAGAATTTTGCTATGAAGCGTCTATAGTATGCACACATACCAATAAAGCTTCTTAGCTCATGTAGATTCCTTGGATTAGGCCATGCTTTTATTACCTCCAACTTTGATGGATCCATACGGATACCATCTCAAGAGATAATATGATCTAAGTATTGAATCTCTTGAAGGAAAAGTTCGCTTTTCTTTTGATTGAGAAAAAGCTTATTCTCCCTTAATGCTTGAAAAATCACTTGGAGATGTTGCTTGTGTTCCTCCAAGGAATTGGAGTAGATGATGATATCATCAAAGAACACTCCAGTGAATTTGCGGTAGGGTCTAAAAATTTTCTCCATTAATCGATTGAATGTAGTTGGTGCATTAGTCAAGCCAAAAGGCATGACTAGATATTCATAAAGGCCAAATGTTGTACGAAACGCGGTCTTTAGGATATCTTCATTCACTATCCTTATTTGATGGTATCCACTTTTAAGGTCAATCCTACTGAAGTAGGTAGAACCTTGTAGCTTATCAAACAGATCTTCTATCCTAGGTACGGGAAATCGGTTTTTGATAGTGATATGGTTTAGTGCACGATAGTCCACACACATGCGGTATGTACCATCTTTCTTTTGCACTAAAAGGACTAGAGAGCAAAAGGGAGAGGAGCTAGGCCTCACCATTCCTTTGTCTACCAATTCTTGTACTTGCCTCATGATCTCCTCTTGTTGAGCTTGTGAAACTCGATAGGGCGGTTTATTAGGCGGTGAGCTTCTTGATAGGACCTCAATTCGATGGTCATCATCCCCTCGTTTTGGAGGTAAGTCCATAGGGATATCATCAATGAACACATCTTGGGATACTTTTAGAAAGTTAGACAAGTCTAACTCTTCTTGATTCCTACCATTCACCTTTGATGAAACATTAGGATCTTTTAGAGATTCTTTGACAAAAATCATGTACGCAGAAATTGAGCTTTTCATTGATTTATAAAGGGCGAGAGAATTCACAAGTGGTATAGTAAGACCAGACTCATTAGCATCTATATACATATTCTTTCCCCTGTAGGTGAAGTAGATTCTCCTTTCAGGGAACTTCATGTTGGCTGCCATACGGTTAAACCATGGTATCCCTAGGATAGCATCCTCGTGTTGGAGAGGAGAGATGAAGAAGTCTTCTTTGTCAACATAGCTTTGGACATGAAGCCTCAAATTACCAATCAAGGGAGTAACAGAGGCTTGTTGTCCCTTGAAAGCGGCATCGGCAGTTACAGCATCTCCCATCTCAAAAGCTTGAATGCCCAACCTAGTGGCCAACTCCATTGATATGAAGTTGAGAGTAGTACCAGGGTCAAACAAGATGAAATCATCATGCTCCCTTACCTTTCCCCAAGCATAGGAGAGAGGTGATCCTTTGCAATGAGTATCCTCTTTTGGAACTTCGATAGTGGAAGCTCTAGGAGTCTCATTGCGAGCATTTCTTTTGGGGCAAGAACGATAGCCATGTCCTTGCTCCCCACACTTAAAACATTTGTGATCCTTGCGAAAAGTTTCAAGCTCTTCAGGAGAGAGTTTATTTTTACCTTTGTAAACTCCTTTCTCCTTGGACCGATTGTTGTTGTTGTTGTTGGAATGGCCATGGGAAAAAAATTGGGCATTAATTTTTCCCTTTGCATCACTTTTGTCTTTATTTTCCATGGGTTTGACATTCTGGTCTAACCCCTTGTTGGAAACTGATGTGTGAAGCAACCATGGTATGGTGGATTACTTTGCTGATAGAGTCAGGCCGTTGAGAGTTGACATACTCGGCCATATCTTCAGGTAATCTCGCACAGACTTGTTGTTTTTTCTCTACAAAGTCTATCTTTTGAAAGACAGTGGCCTTGAGATGTAAATCCCAAAACTTTTCCACATATTTTTGGATAGACTCATGAGAGAGAAGCCTTAAACTTCACCATTCCGTGAGCACTTTGTCCTTTGCATCAATTGCAAGGAATTGCTTCATGATGGAAACTCGTAGAGTTTTCCATGTCTTTGGGGCTTCCCATTGCCTCGAAGGCTAGCCCACCATTGACGAGCTGATTTTTGGAAGTGTATAGCTACATGGCGTAGCTTGGAGGACTTCGTGAAGCCCTCGTCTCCAAAGGCCGCATCAAATTGTTGGATGAAGGCCAACACTTTGTCGGTAGCACCAAAGGTGCCATCATAGGTGAGAAAAGAGATATTCTTTCCTCTCTCTTTGAACTTCTTGAGCTTTTGTGGCCTTCGCCATGCAAGGTAAGATTTGTGATGTCCTCACCTCTTATATTCTCTAGGAGAATATCCATAGCTTTCATTTGTAGAGGAGGAAGGTGAAGAAGAAGGAGAAGAGGGTGACCTCTTTCTTGCCCTTCTCTTCCTTGGTTTCCTCTCTTCCCTTTTGGAGTGACGAGTAGAAGGACTATGGGTTAACCATTTTCTCTTGGGAGGAGTTGACAATCGTTTAGTCCTCCTTCTTTGTGGAGCCACATCTTTGGAGGAATTTAGGGATTCATTGCTTTCTTGATCTTTGGATTCCTCCTCTCGTATGGGAGAGAGTCTTCTTTTGGGGGTCTCTTCAAGAGGCCTCATAAGCTCTCTCTCCTCTTGGAGAGGAAAGGAAATCCCATAAGCACGAAGTTGTTGAGTAACTTCGGCTTGCAAAGTGGGGTTGCCCATAGCTTGTTGCAACCTAGTGACAAGATAATTAGCAAACATGGGGGCATCATCATTGGCACCTTCATGCGCAAAATCAAAGTTTTCAATGTTCATTCTCCTCTCTTGGTTATTGTCAGCCATGCTAATTAAACTTATGTGTTTACTTAGTGTATGCTTTGGAAATTCAAAAGCTTATTTGCTACTCCTCTTAGCCTTTGAAAATAGGCACTTAAATATCTACACCCACGGCTCGAATTGGTTAATTATAGAGAGTAGTGGAGTGAGTCTAACATAGCAAAGTTATCGAGGGATATCTCCTTTTGGACTTCTTATGGCTCAATAATGGTAAAGTCGTAGGCAAGTCTAAAAAGACTCCATTATTAAGACCAAATCTCCCGAGGTGTGCACCATATCCCACATAGTGGGCTCAACAAAACCGATAATAGATCCAAGACCCACTTACCCTGATATAATTAACAAAAACAACCATTAATAGGCTACTTAAGGACCTCTCTTCTTAAGCAAGAAAAGAGAAACCAAATGCTCTTATACCAATGTAATGATAATTGCCTATGAACTTTGAGAGTAGCAGAATTAGGAAATTAGGTGAAGCACTTTTGAGAGATTCTTTGTGAGCATAGCGGTTGAACTTAATTGATGGTAGCAACATAAACATGGTACTTAGTTAACTTGGCATGAACAATACTTTTTCAAGAGAGAGAGAGAGAGAGAGTTTAGAGAACATGACAATAGTTCAGGACCGGATTCATATGGAGCCGGTCCCCCCTCCAATGGCATTTGTATTATAGCTTCTTCCATCAAGAGAGACTTGGTACAATACAATCTTTGTGTTCCTTGTAACTTCAGTGATGCAATGAAGATGAAAAGCTTCATGCATCACAAGCATAACATAAACTTGAAGAAAGCATTAACTATCCCAAGCCTCAGTCCCAAGGCCTCAAACACCTTCGAAGGTGGAGAGAGCTAGCAGGGAATGAGGATAGGGAAGAGGAAGAAGAAACATTCCATAGGAGAAAGAAATAGTTCCTCACTTATCATTATTCTTCTTGCTAGCATACATAATAGCATAGTAATGAAGATGGAGAAGATGGCAAGCTTAATCATTGAAGCATGACTCTTGGTTGGATTTGCATTCCATAGCCAAGAGTGTTGGTGTAGGCTTTCACTCTCACAAGCTTGGAGAAGGAGGTGGTGCTCCTCAACTTTCACCAAGTGAGAATGGCTCTCCAAATGAGTGTGTGTGGAGTATATCCCCCTAGAACCCCCCCCCCCTCCTTGCTTTGGGCGAGTTGTGACCTTTCTGCATGTTGCAAGCTCATTGGACCCCTCTCCCCCTAGCCAATCACATGTAGCATACAGTCAAGTACATGGGTAGTCTTTTGTGACACGTGTCCTCCTTACCCCTTAGAGAGAGAGAGAGAGAGTTTGAAAATATCTAGATATTGGTTAGATGGAAGTAGAAGCTCATTGGACCCCTCTTTAGCCCAACCAATAGTATTCAAGCACACCATGTGGTTAAGCTTAATGAGAGTCTGACATGTGTCCCATGTGCTCTTTTGGAATTCCCCTAACTTTCAAATTTTTATGCATAGGAAGTTTCTCGAGCAACTTCCTCATTAAGTGTGTAGGTTCTCTTTTTGACTCAAGCATCTTACCCCCCATGCATAGGAAGCTTCTCAAGCAACTTCCTCATTAAATATGACAAGTACCTCAAGTACCTTAGTTATCAAGCATGACAAGCACCTTAGGTGGAGTTCGCACCTCAAGCACAACCCTATCTTTCTTAAGTTTAGGTCGGGTTCCCACCTCAAGCACAGCCCTAGCTTGCTTAAGTTTAGGTCGGTTCCCACCTCAAGCACAGCCCTAGCTTGCTTAAGGTTCTCACTTCAAGCATAGCCCTAGCTTGCTTAAGTTTAGGTCAGGTTCCCACCTCAAGCACAGCCCTAGTTTTCTTAAGGTCAAAGGACTTTCAACACTAACCATTGGAGGTCTTTAATGAAGCTAACCCTAAGGTATTTTAAGCTTCATTAGTTAACCTTTCTCTTTGACAAACCATCTCTCATTTGGGCCCATTTACCATTGGCCCCGTGTTGAGATAGATCCGTAAGCACATGTCTATATTCTAACCCTTGTTCCCGTTTATTATCCCATATTAAATGATCAGTTTAATATGAGAAAATCATTTGGGTTGGCTAGATATTAGATATTTAATAACAAATCTAGTCTATAGTCAAGGAGAGACCACCTAACACCTGTCAACCTGTCAAGGAATTATAGACAGTGGGTCACTCAAGGCCTATAGACAAGAAATATCCAAAGCCAGTGTCCCTATCCACCCAGTATCGTGGGAGGGCCTGGTGTTTAGGGGTGTGTGTAGTTGTTTTACTATTAATAAATACACACCAAGGAACAAGACGTTCAAAAGACGACTGGCTAAAGATGTCTAGGAAAAGATTAGTACAGAAACAACTCAATCTTTGATTCGTAATTGTACATCATAATAAGAATGAAGTAACATTCCAAATGAGTTTATACAAAGGTATCAGAACTATCCCAGTTGAATCATTAAGTGTTTTCAAAGTCGGACTGCAGCAAGCTAAACCTTTTTAAGCCAAGATAGAATTCTCACCCGCATCCATATAGTCAAGACAAGAGATATGTTAAACTTGGCTACGTATGGCAGGCTTCAAAGAACCTATCAATTGGTATCCATGTCCAACTTAAAAATTATTAGACTAGCCACTGTCCTTTAAAAACTACTGAACATACTTCAACCTTTTTTCAAAACTATTATGTCCAAGCAAGGATTTGCTAATTTAAAGGAGTGTATATATTCTTTGGCAAGTATATAAAAAAACCTAGTACTTTCCTTAATCCTCTTTTAGATTTGCTTTCTCAAAGTAGTATTAGATGTAATACCATTCTAGAACAATATTATTGAAGTGTACCAACCTGTCAAAAAATATACCATAATTAACACTTGAGTATGCAATTACCGCTTCAAAGTTATCAACGATGTTTTTCTGCCATTTACTACAATTATGTTGTATGGATCCAAGTCGATCACTATAGTAGTGCTACTTCCCCATAATAATGAAAAGAGAGATCAAGATCAAGGTCAGCCTACTCCTACTTCTAGTAGTTTCGATAAACAGCTCTTGAGAACAAAAAATACCATACATGACTTACCTCAGGGCATAGCCTGTGATCCAAAAATTGAGCTATTTATAAGAACAGAAGCCACATAATAATGTGGTATGCATCAACATGCCAGATTTAGGTCATCCATCAAGACCCTGAGTTAAATGAGTTCTCTCTTAATTTGCAACAGGTCTTATCACCTATCAGCACCCATTAAGTACCATAAAGATATTTTCTTTGGTATCACAAATAGCAGCTAGACTTATCTGCCTAAAAAGTATTAGCCAGGGCCACCAAAAAATGGAGCTCATTCCTTATGGTAAAAATACACTCAAGTCACCCCTTAATTAGTGCCACAATGATCCATCAGTAAGGTATTATTGATATAACAACAAAAGTTTTTAGATAGTTTTTTCCAAGCTCAGTGAGCAGATCCGAAGCACGATTATCCATATTTAAGCCATATTTGGCCAGAAAAATTCCAACCTTGAAGCCAAAATTCAATATTTTATTTTTGTTACACCATAGAGACCAAGTGAGCAGATCTGCCTAGATCATAAAAGATATTTTCTCAAAAATTTCAAGTAAAGCTTCAACTCCTCAGTGCACCAAAACCAGGTAGTAAAGCACCACCAAAAAAAACCCAAGTGAGCTAGTTGTAAAACAGTTTCGGGACTAAGCCAGACATCCAAGAACCAAAAAGCCAACCAATAATCAGCAGTCAAGGTGTAGTAAAATCATAGCAAACAAGTACCCCCACCTCAATAAGGAGATTATTGTATTTTTTGCAAAGAGTATGTATCATAAACAAACTTAGATTTCATCAGTAAATCAAACAAAGAAAAACTCAAATCCAAGTTTATCTAAAGCCAAACATATATCCAATGATGATCCTGGCATCATTCATACCAGATTTTCAAACTTGGACCAAATTTAAAGTCTTTAATCCAATAATCAGTAGCATGTCGTATCATCCCAGAGGAAAAACTGAAAAATATCAACCTCAAGTAACATCCCTAGTCCAACAATGTACAACAAGAATTTTATCTAATCCATTTTGTTCAGTCATGCCCAATAAAATGGGAAGGAAAAAGTGCCTAGGTTAGTAGTCCAGAGAGAAGAACATCATTTATCCAATTAAAAAAAATGTAACCAGAAACCACCTTTATGAAGCAAGTAGTGGGTAATCTATGAAGCCAGCAGGCTTGTAGTGATATATGAATCAAGCGAGTGGGTAATTCATAAAGCCGAACCAATTGACACACTTTAGAAATCCCAGAAAAAACCAATGTTACACCAATAAAGTGAGCCATTCTGATTAGTTACGTAAGCAAAACCCAACTTATCCAATTTGACCATCCTCCAAGTTTTTCTAGCGCAATCGTTATCAATAAGTAATCATTCAATATGATGATAGCATGAGAAGTGATAAAGCAAAACAAGCTAGGGCAAAACAAACATCACCATCAGTCAAGAGATGCATTATACCAGCTATCTTGAGTTTTTTTTAAACATTAGCCAGCTAACTGAAGTATATCACCCACGACAAAAACCAGAAGCACTTATGAGAAGGACATGTGTGTTTAGGCAGCATGGTAGATCTCTTTTAAATTCAAGCTAAATATTCAGTTAATAAGCATATCCAGTTGAGAAAGACACCTGATACAATGAAACAATCTCAACAAGTTCCATATTAGCACGGGGATTGATTTTATCAGAGCTTCAACAATTTCTACTTTACCACGTTCTCTCTCTCTTTTTCTCAAGAAAGACAGAAACCAAAATTTGTAACCAAGCTAAGTGAGGGATGAAGAAACCCTCACCTTGTTATTTAAAGGAAAAGGTAGGAGAAAGTTCTACGATCTTTACAGCATTGTACTACCCCAGCCATGCCTGAATCCAATCAGTAATAGTATGTGTGGGGAGGAAAGAACGTGTATAAGTAGCATGCCAATATGTAGAGCTTCTAGCCCACAGATGCGACTCCATATTGTCCCATCAACTCGCCAGTCTACTGAAGCGCAGCAAATGATATCAGGAAATGGAAGGGCTAAACGCCATGCCTAGACGCCCACCATCACGCCAAGAAAAACCATGAGAGAAAGGGGTAGGGGACCAATCACATGACGGCGACCTCATGCAATATCTTTGCATTGGGAAGGATACCATATATACGCCTATTAAGAAATATAATGGGAAAAGGGGGGTTACCCTTCAATCATGCACCCTTTAAAGGTTAAGGCATTAAGGAATTGCTTCCACTAAGCCCTGTTCATTGAAAAGTGGTATATTAAACCATGCTTACCAGGATAACACAGCCCTGGGATATAATAATAACTAAAGAATAATGTTAGTGTAGCTAGATGCCTCAATCATAATTATATAAAGCTAATCAAGTGTGTGTGTGTGTGTGTGTGTGTGTGTTTGTGTGTGTGTAGCTTGATGAATCAATCTTAGTCAAATGCAATGACCGTGTGTGTGTGTGTGTGTGCGCGCGCGTGCTTCAGAGCACAATCAAAATCCCTCTAGATGCTATCATGGTCAGATGATGTGACCAAGTGTGTGTGTGTGTGTGTGTGTGTGTGTGTGTGTGTGTGTGTGTGTGTGTGTGTGTGTTAAGTAGGATGATATATATAGAAATATATAGTTATAAAGTTACATCCATATAACTTTGTGTTTTTATAGTTTTTATTTATACACATGTTGAATGGAAACATGTATTTTCTTTGCATTTCTCAAATTGTCTTTTCTTTAGTTTCTAGGCATAAGAACTCACAGAAGGGAGAGATGCAAAATAGATCCAGAGTGTTTGTTTGGGCATGAGCACATAGCTGCCTCTTCACCAAAGTTGCTAAAAGTTTCAATGAAGAGAAATGTTGACTTCATTGAGCCTTTGGAGATTCTTGGTATGGCAGCAGAGGGGCTTTCCATGAGCTCATATGTGGATGCTACAGAGGTAGAGTCACAACCTTCTGAAATTTAGGAGGACATTGCAACCCCCAAGGTTCTTGTGCTCAACTCACCAAAGAGGAAGGTGGATTTTTCAACCACTTCCTTTGGGCCACCTACAAAGCATAGCACAAAAGAGAAGAGAAAAAAAGAGATAGTTATTGTAAAAGACTCTGCAGTCATTGATGAAAGGCTTTTTAACTTTGTAATATTTGCAAGAGCTGCTGACAAATTTCATAAGGCATGTGGCATATTTAATTCCACCTTTAATCTTGATGATCTTCTATCTCGGCATGGAAATTTCTTAAAGTCTAAAAGAGAGAGGTTTGATATGGAGGTGCAAAAGGGCAGAGTTATTCTTGATGAAATGGTGGTGGTTCGCTTAAGAGATTGTAATCCCAAAGGATGTTTGTACAAAAAATACAATCAATTGACATTGGCATATAGACCCTTGTGGTGCCCTATGCACAAAAAGGAGTGCAAGCTAATCTAGGAGTCCTTTGGATTTCTTTTATATATGAATTTAATATTGCTAGTCCTATGAAGAACCGTGATAAAATCATTAAGAAGCAAGAGCTACCAACAGATGAACAAGAGGACAAGGAAAAGGACTAAAATGAAGTGGATGAGATAGAGGAGGCTATTAAGGAAGTTGAACAATGCAAATGATGTCTGTGAAAACAGAAAAAATCAAGATTCAATGAGAAACAAACTAAGTTGATGCTTCTTGGTGTGCCAAAATTTAGAATTGGTGACAAGACATACATTTTCCTCCATGATATTCGAAGTACTTTCTGTCTGAGGGAAGACTTTGCACTGTGAACCATCTCAAAATTCCACAAGGAGAGGAGTGGCTTTGTTTTCAAAGACAATAGTGATGATGAGGCAATAAAAACCTCCACTAACCCACTAGAGTGCCTTAAAATATGTTTCCAAAAAGCCAAAAATCATAAGAGAGGCCACTTTTCAAACAATCAGGAACATCCTGAAGCCCTCAAGGAGCAGTCAAGAAGTAGAGGATTGGTATAAGCACCCAATATAGGGGTCAAGCCACTCGGTGGACCTATGGAAGGACATACTTTGAGTGCAAAATGATATTTTCATAGTAATCCCAACCCCAACCGCCTCGCCCCCCACACACACACCCACCCACCAATGTCTCTGAAATTTGACACTTCTTTGGTTGCAGTCTCTTGGATTGCTAAAAAGGATGACTTTCTCCATTGTTGGACCCAAGAGTGCCGTGGAAGGGATACAACTCTTTCACAATACCTTGAAAAACACTGCCAGGCACCAATCCTGGTCTTTCACAACGGAATGTTGCAAGGGGAGAATACAACAATATTTGCCCTGAAGACACTCTCGTTTTCTAGGTGGACTACTGTGCTGATAAAGAACACAGACAAATCCATTCTTGTCAATATTATTTTGTGAGAGAGTGTTTTGGATACAGTCATTGATATACAGGCGGTCATGCCGCATATTACTATGCATACATAGAGATGGCACTATCCCTAGAAAAACAAGAATCAACAAATTAACTCTTGGAGTATGGAAAGCACTTGATGATAAGATACAAGGGCAATGTGCCATAAATATATCTAAATTCTCAACAAGTTAAAACATAAGTTGTGACTTGTACATGTTGTCTTAAGCACAATAACATTTTCCTATTTCACAATTGTACATGTTGTGTGGTAAACACATTAGCATCTGTCTAATTTTCTCAGAATATATCCAAGTACATATTGTGTTAAACACTTAGAGTCTCTTGCTCCACCTATGGTTCACATATTCCATTGTCTCTCTCCACTTCCTTTGGCCTTCACAAGCAGTGGAGTTTTTGAAAGAGTCGAAGCGTTTAATATTTCTTTGTTGTAAATGTATTATTGTATGTGTTGTTGTTGAAGACTCTAATACTTTCTTTTGTTGCATGCGATGAAGTATTTTGTGATAAAACCATTGGAAAAGCTCTTTTAAATTGTTTGCCTTGTCTCAAGATCCACCATGTTGAGTGTGTCTGAAGTAGGAATTCCTTGCCATAATGAGACTTTACTAAGCCCTGGGTATTTTATATGCATGGGTCTCCATACTTTTGAATAAAGTATGGTAATTGGTTGAAAATGATGTGCTTCAAATGAAGCAAAGTTGGTAAGCACATAGAACATTAATATAGTTGTTTTTAATCACAAGAATGGTTTTGAGAGTACCATGTAATGAGTAATCTGAGTGTCTGTCCATGTTGTCTTGAATGATTTCTTTAGAAGCTGGAGTTTCTCTTTAAATTTTTTGAGATCCTCTTGTGACCAATCATCTTTACCACACATCAAAAAGAGCACATCTATGGAATGTCAGACATCAACCTTGGCGTTGCGGGGAGCTGGCTTCTGGTCCTTCACAGCCATATGTAGTTTTTTTCATTACAGATACTCAACTTTACTAACTTAGGTGGAGTAATATATCCTCCCATGCTTTGTTAGCTTCACATCTTTTATGCCTAGTGGTTTAGATAAAAATTTAAGTGCCTTGACCCCGCCAATGAATGGTTTGCAAGGCACCTCCTTCTCATTGCTTGATCTCTTCTCGTCCTGCTGGATTTTTATATTGCCCCCATGGAGACCCATATCTGAGTATACTCAATCAAGGGCTTATAGATCCATGTGGTGCTCACTTGACTTCTTGATTTTCTAATCAAACCCAATGTAGTGATATAATAACTTCTCCACAATTTTTCAAAGAGCATGCATTGTACAAATGTGAACATTAACAAGTGGAATTTCTAGAACTGGGTGGAAGTTAGGGTCTTTGTCACAGTCTTCATTATGACAAGTAGGAGCCTTTCTTTTCCACTATGGGTCCATCACCTTTGCAGAATCCATGAAAAACAAGCATGGATGTTTTTTCATTGCACCCATTTCAAAATTATACATACATTTCAGTGTTTTGAGGTCACTAGCAAGATGCCATTGGACTTGAAAGTCTCCCCTGCCATCCACCACCAGCACCTCTCCTCGATTCATTTTTCGATCAATTATGTCAAGAAAAGGGGTTTGATTGAAGAACCAAAATGAAATTTCACAGTCCTTTTTCTTTACCTAGAAGATCCATCCTAATGTGAAGTGAAATGAAATGTATTATTTTAGTACAAGATCTGGAAGAAAATGACTTACCTCAAAAGCACCAACCACCATATGTTGTTTTTTGACTGTATAATAAAGTATAAAGGATCATTGTTGGGGTATCTTAAAAGTTCCCTATTCATTAATGTGATTGTCACTTGCTCTAGCACTTCTCTTTAAGAATCTCACACTCATCTACCTTCAAGAAAAAATGTAGCACACCGCCAACCTCTTCAAATATGACATTGTAGAACTATACAATTCTAGCTTACAACAAAGTAAGGTCCATGAAGAAATTGGTATACCCATCATAAGTTGTAGTTGCTCCTTGGCCTTGCTACTATTGATATTCGCTTAGAAATTATTCCCTTCTTCACAAATACGTAGTAGATAGATTGTTGAATACATGAATAACTTCTCTTGCTCACGCCAAGTGACTCAAGTGTGCCTTGTATCTCTATGGTAGGCACTGCAGTCTTTGAAATAAAATGATCCACGATATCCCATTGCAAAACTTTAAACTTTTTGTCATGGATTATACCTTGTAACATACCCAAGATTTATCCAATAAAAATTATTTCAGTTATTTTGTAAAAGTATTTGAGGTTCACATTTTGTTCAGTCATAGACAATTTTAACAGAGTAGTCGGATCAAAAATAGGACTCCAAAACTATTAATTATTGCCCTTACTTACTTGGGAACAATAAGTTGATAAGGTTTGGAGAAATGAATTCCTTAAACTATAGTTGAATATAAGAGTTGACCCTTAAGAAAGAGAGAGAATCTTTTGACTAAGTTTTAGGAAAGGAGGAGTATTTTTAGGAAAGAAAGAGATTTTTAGAAAAGAAGAAGTATTCATTAGGAAAATTTTGAACTCATTTTTGGGCCTTTGAAGAGTGCCACATCATCAAAGTTGTACAAAAGAAAGCAACCCGGTAGACCCCTCTAAATATAGCTTAGAACCCCATGATATGACCTATCATTGGAAAGTTCTTGAAAAATGGATTTTAAAGAGCCAAGGCCCGAAAAGTTTGGATGACTTCTATGAAAGTTATGCCATTTTTTTTCAATCAGCTAGGTTTTGTTACCGTTACGGTAATCTAAAATTACCTTTTTCTAGATCTACATGAAGGCAATGTCCGATACATGCATGCTATATATCAATAGATAGGATTTGAAGAGTAGATTCTAAATATCCAACCTCCGACAAGTTCGGATCTTATTTGCAAAAAGTTTACCGATCCCCACTTTTTGAAAGCTATGCCACATCAACAATTCTTACAAAGCCCGTTTTTGAGTCCAAACTTTTCCTAATGTTTAGGAAAGAAAGAGGTAAGTCAAGATTAGAGCTTCCTTTCTTCTTTTTAGACAAACTTCTTCTAAAATTAGAGTCTCCAAACAGTGGATGGAGATGCGTGCTTGCAAATTAAAAAAGAGCCACAAACGCACACGATCTTATCTTCCTGCTTTTCACTATTCTTAGCTTTTGCTTTTTTCCTTGAGAGCCTATAAAAGGGCCTCTCTTTTATCAGTTTTGAGACACATAGAGAAGCTCTCAAAAGTGGAAGCTCTCTTGCCTCGACGTCGGAGTTACCTTCTCTCCCTGAACCTCTCTTCCTCAAGTTCTCACCCTCAATCCATCTCCAACTCCATCTCTACTATCGTTCTGTTGTCCCTCGGATTCTAGAGCTTTCTTTTTCTTTCTCCCTCTTCTCCATCTCAACGTACTGGCCCCAAACTGAGTGACACGAAACTCCAAAGACGCTCATGTAGTTCTCCCTCCAAGGAAGGTATAAAGAAAGGTATCATCTACTCCAATTGTAACTCAAGCAGAGATATCAGCTATAGAATAATTTGAGGCCGTCCACCCTCCAACATGGGAGGTAATCGAACACGTCGCTAATCCGAAAAGACACATTTATAATTATTCATACTTATACATACTGGCCAGGTAATTCAAGCCTAGAAATCCCCTTAAACCGTTCGAGAAACATGATTGTATCACAAGATACAAACATATAATTTTGTAGAGTAGTAAATTGTCATTGTTTGATATTAGGAATTGGTTGATCATATTGAAGAATCATTTAAAGAAAAAAATTGCTAAAGGAATATGTTGTTTAAATGGAACTTGTGGTTAGCGAGATGATCCCATGATTAGCGGAGAATAAACTGAGGTTGTTAGCTTCCTTGTGGCTAGCAAGATGTCTTGTAGTTAGCAAGATGCTTTGCGATTAGCAGGATGCTTTACAATTAGCGAGATGCCTCGCGGTTAGCAAGATGATCCCGTGGTTAGCAAAGATTAATTTGAGGTTATCAGCTCTCTTTTTGTCTCTTGCGATTAGCAATTGCCTTGTGCTTAGCAAGAAACCCCCAACGGTTAGCAATTGAAAAAGTTACGCAACTCACGGTTAACAAAGAAATAAATCCTTTGCAAAGGCTCAAGGCTCTGTTGGTTAGACAGAGAAAGTTTGCGGTTAGCAAAAAATGTATATAGAAATTGGAGAAAAAAATTGAAATATTGGAATTTTTTCACTAGACCCTGTTTGAGAAATAATTATTTTGGTGATGTTTGAAGAGCTGTATGAAAGATCGTGTGCTCAAAATTAATAAAAGAACCCTATTTGTATATGTAAAACAATATGGTAGTAATTAAAAAATAAGAGGAATGGATGAGTGCAGTGTGAAAAGTGGGAGACTAGTATTCAAATGGATCTATATATACAGATGGATGTACCCAATTAGTCGAGTATTTTTCACAAGATTCTAGTTAGTTAAGAATAAGTCTCATATCGTGTTTATGACTTATGAATGGCGATCGTGCCTCTTCAACATGGGGAAAAAGGCGTTGTTTATGGATCCTATATATATCAGTGAGATTTTATCATGTATTGGTGGTGCAAAAAATGGTATGTTGGACACTACGTTGATTGCAACCTAAGAATAATGTCCCGTATGAATATACTGACCATGTTGTATATCATTGGAAATCTTTTGACAAGGAAAATCCAAAATTGCAATGTCTGTAAAGTTTTGATAAGAAAATTACCGTGTCCTACTTTTGGCTAAATCAACCACCAAAAGGTGAAATAGTGGTACCACCAATACATGCTTTCATCCTATGGTGTATGACTCTAACAACCACGATCATGATGGATAGAGGGATTCCTCTCTTTTGTTGCTCATATCTTTGCTTCGTGGAATTAGAGTAGGGTGTCGTCAATGAAACTTGAGAATAAAGGAAGGTTATCTATCAAGTCATCCCAATATTCCAGGTTGGGGACCTCACAATTGGTATTAGAGCGTTAGGTTAAAATTTTTCATTGGTTACCCCGAGCTTCCTTGAGTTTATCTTTCCTACACCCATTTTTCAAAACGTCAAAATATTACGACATGCCAGCCGATGTGTATCACAGTTATGGTTGACACCTCTAATATGTTTTCTCATGGAAAGATCTTTGTAGACTCCACTATATGTATGGCTTTTTGATGATTTTATGGATAGAAAATTAAGGTGTTTTTTCTTCAGAAATATTAGTCGATTGATTAAGTCATGTAATTGAGATTTTAGTGGATTATCTGATGACTAGCTAAGTCATGTGATTGTGTTTTAATGGACTCGATAAGTCATGATTGGTTAAGTTATATGATTGAGCTTTTAGTGGACTGGGGGATAAGTCTAAGTTTAGAAAATACCTGAGTGTTTTGATTTATCATAAACATTAATGTTAATAAATGTGTACACTCAAGGAAACCCTCAATTCACTCCTATATTAGAAAACCCTCATTATGATGTTATTTACACTAAAATTCAGGAAAAGAAATTGTCACTCAGACAAATGCAATCACCCTCTTTTAAGGGAGAGGGTGTTGATATTGAGAAGTATATTGAAGTATGGATTGAAGATATGGATGATTACTTCTTGGCTGCAAGACTGCACCTACAAACCAAGAAATTATAGGGATGTTTTGTCTCTCAAAGGAAGCAAAATTATGGTGGAAATAACATTGTCATGACATGGGAACTCCCATAGTTGGAGAGAAATTAAAAAAGCAATGAAGAAAAGATGTGTTGACCGTTGGGTCAACAACACAACATAACTCAAGTTTCGTACCAAAGTCTTATGTTCTGCGAGTTATGAAATGATGCGGATTATGGCTATAAACGTCATTTGTAATGAGTAGTTATTCTAGTTTCAGAAGTCGGGGTGCAATGGCACTTCCAGATTGTAAATACAAAGCCATTTGACCCTTCCAAACCCATTTTTGGTTAGCCTTAGTATATAAGGTACCTAGGTCATTTTGTAAAAAAGACTTTAATCATAATCAAAACTTTAGCGCTGCCGTCTATTGTGTGTGAGAGAGAAAGAGAGTGAGCGTGAGCTTCATCCTTTTGCTACACCCGGCTCGCTCAACACATTGGAGATCCGACTGCACCATTGTTGTACGCTCGAGGAGAGCTACGCGATGACGCCAAGCATTCCACGCGAGACGAAGCGCACACGCCGACGCATCTATGAGCTATTTGTGGCCGTAAGTGTATCAGATGTCTTTTTTCTGCGTGCTAGTAGTCTATAGAATCGTGGCGACATAAGCTACGCATAGGTACTCATAAATTTTAGTTTCGGGCACTGTCAAAATTTTGCTATGTCATCCTATGCGTTTTTCGCAGATGGGTTTAGAGTGAGGGTTTTGAGTGTAGAAGCTTAGGGACGGGTGTATCCTAGTGAGGGGATGGTGTTCCTTAAGTTTCGTATGAATCTGGCCTGATTAGGTGAGTTAACTTCCGTATGTGTGTATGTGGCTAGGTGGTGTAGTTGAGAGTAGTGAGGTTCTTGATTGTGGTTTAGTTGGCCTTCCAGAGTGTTGTATGTGTAGGATGGTCTCAGCCTGACAAGCTTAAGAGATTTCCTCCGTGTGCCTATCGTGTCATCTGTGTCCTCGATTGACATTATATTGATCTAGGTAGTGTTTGCATGCACTTCATGGGTGTGTGAGTCGCCCCGTCCAACATTGGCACCGTTTCCGGGGACACAAGGACCTAAGTAGGTTTCCTACTAACACTCGTGTGATGGTTGCTTGATTTAGTTTCGGCTAAAGAAAGCGTTTTTCTTAAGTGGATCCGGAAGAGGATATTCCGTGATCAAGTGGATAGCCAGGAAGCGTGTGTCTTGCTGAGGGTCTGCGACTAGATAGGTTTAGTTAGAATCTGTGGATTAGAGTAGTTGTTGGTGGTCGAGTGATTTGTGAGGTGATAAAAGCGTTTACTAGTCCGTGTGTGGCAGTGAAGCATTTTTCTACTCATAGATGCAAAACCCCATATGATTTGTAGAAGTAGCTTTAGGTAAGTGATCCGATTCTAATCTAGAGCTATTCAACATTGAATTATTTGCTAAAGTGCTTGATTGCATTTGAAATCACGAAAAAGTGTGCTTTTGAGGGTAAAAATGCATTAAACAAGCTTTTGTGGATGTTTTTGTATGACTGACTGATGTTGTGCATATAAAAGAGCATTTGCAAGGGTTCTGTGAAGAAAACCTACAATTCTGTAAACATAGACATCCTACGCGTAGGATGTCTCAAGGGGGTTCTGGAGAACAAATTTGAAAATTCTGACTGCACCAGTGGGTTCAGAGGGTAGGTTTTATCTTATTAACATATTGACTTGGGTGTTTTTCCCTATTTTTGTTGACCAAAAGCCAAAAGGCGGAGTAAGAAAATGTAAAATTTCAAAAAAGGCTTAAATTGAGTGATTTTTGCATGTTTTTGCAATTGTGAAGCATACTTGCACTTGCTGAGAGCATAAGGAAGCATCAGGGACACTTCAGTCTGAAAAAATCAGCAGTAGACATCCTACGTGTAGGATGCCTACAGGGTGATCTGGTGGAAATTTTGAAATTTTGAGTTGACCAGTGTGTTCAGAAGGTAGGTTTTACCCTATTTTCACCTGGAAAGTGGAAATTTGACCATATCTTGACAAGATAAGGCCAGATAGACAGAAATTGCCAGACATCCTACCCAATTTGTGCCAAAGCATTATTTTGAAACCAAAACCATAATATGGTTGCATGAACATGTCTTGAATGATATATTGAGTGACTGAAAGGGGTTTCACCTCATTTGGGTGAGAAAATTGGGTTCAAAGCGGACTTTAGCACTTTTGACTGAAAAAAAAAGGCAAGAACAGCTAAAATTTGGGACTTTTGAAATCCAAACCAAAATCTAAGCATACCACTGGGTTACTAACATCAAGGGGAAGCTGTGGGACAAGTCTGGGGTCAAACAGGCCAAAAAGACATCCTACGCGTAGGATATCTTATGTGTGATTTTGGACTCTAAACAAAATTCTGAGCATACCACAGTGATCAGCACCTTAAGGAGAGTTTGTGGTTCAAATTTGGGTTCATTCTGAACAAAAAGACATCCTACGCGTAGGATGTCTACTGCATAATTCTGAGACCAAAATTCTCATGTGACCATACCATGCTGTCATATAGCCTTAGATAAGCCCCCTAGGAAAATTTGGTCCAATTTGGAGTTGATTTGACTTAGGAATTCATCAGAACAGACATCAGGCTTTTGGAATAGATTCTTGATCATTTGACCAACCTATAGGTGTCAGAATCAAAAAGTAAAAATAGCTATGAGTTTAGCACATCAAGGGGAAGCTACAGTGCAAGTTTGAGCTGAGCTAGAGCAAAAAGACATCCTACGCGTAGGATGTCTCCAGGGTCATAAAGTGGTCAAATTTCTACTTTGGCCATATAGGGAGGTTCTAAGTGTCTCAAGGATTCCAAAACTTTTTTCAAAAGTGAATTTGGACCTTGTTTAGCCTATTTACCAAGCAAAGACAAGAATTGTCAGACATCCTACTCTTGGAGTGCACTAGAAGCTCTTGCAGCCTAAATCTTGACCTATTGGCATTCAAATTCAATTGTGAGTATACCATTGGGTTTCTGAGCACTAGGAGAATCTTGGGATCAAGTTTGGACAAAATCTGAGCAAGTTAGGATGTCTCCAGCTTGATTTAGGACTCCAAACCAACCTATGAGCACACCACTGTGATTAGCACATCAAGGAGAAGCTGGGGTGAAAATTTCAAGTCATTCTGAGCAAAAAGACATCCTACGCGTAGGATGTCTCAAGGCCATTTTTAGGTCCAAATGAAATTCTGAACATACCATTGTGTTGCTGGACTTAAGGGGAGTCTCTGGACCAAATTTTGTTAAATTCTGAGCATATAGACATCCTACGCGTAGGATGTCTCTAGGCCAGTTTTAGGGTCCAACTGTAATTTTGACCATACAGAAGTGTTCACAATGTCACAGAGATCCCAAATCTTCTTTTAAAATTGAATTTGGACTCATTTTGACCATTCTAAACTGTATTTCAGTGTTTTGGCCATAACTTTCACAAACGGTATCGGATCGGAAAAGTTTTTATATCAAAACGTAGCCTAAGAGCGACTCTACAGATCTTAGAGCAAAACTTGAACTAAATGCATGCCAGCGACAACCATTTAGGTCAACTTTGAAAAAAACGTCGTTTGAGGCCTCAAAATACATCCGCAAGTTAGGGGTGTCTAAAAGCGACAATTTGCGAGAATTGTGACAAAACGGTAGCGGGTTTGGACATAGTTTCGACTTTTCCCTAACCACAGCACTTGAACACAGTGGACTAAGTCTACTTGAACCAAGAAAAATCTCTTAAGCCCAGAAATCATGTCTACCCTAGATTCAAACGCAGCTTACACAAGCTTGGATATCCCGACGATAGAGGAATATCCTCCCATAATGGATCTTCCAAACTTGAAATTGATAAAGACCCATCTTGTTGAGAGAGTTTGGATGATTGGTCATGAGAGTGAAGGACTACATAGATACATTGACGACAATGAGGTCAATCTTTATAGGTGCTCAGATCCATACCTAGAAGAGATAACGGATTACAAGCTTTTATATGTCTACACATACGGAGTTGACTATCAATGGAGATCTATAGTTGTCGACAAGTATGGACGAGAATACAGAGTTGTAGAAAGCACAAATCCACAGACTGTACTAGAAAGAGGTGGATATTTGGTCAATGAAGGACCACAAATGCCTCCACCAAACACAAGAATTCCTATAGGAATTCCAAGAAGAGAGCCACCAGGATTCCCTTCAAGAGCGATAACGAGAGAAGGATTGGGAGAGTCTCTGGTTAGACTTGTAGACAATCGACGAGTTAGACCATCCCAAGTCCAAAAATGGGTAAACAGAAAATACTCCGGAGATCACGTAACGGCTTTTAGAAGAGTGATTAGAGCAAAGGAAGTTTCAGATTTTGCGACACAGTTTGCGGGATTTGGATTGACTCTAGAAGATGATGCAGCTACATGGTTTGACTCGGTGGAAAAATGGGATTTTGAGACCCTAGATGAGCTGTTTGAGGAGTTTATTGAAGAATTCTCGCCAAAAGGCATTGCTCACAACACGGTCTCGCAAATCCATAGATTCAAACAGAAAGAGAATGAATCAGTACACAAAGCATCATTACGGCTCAAGAGATATGTTAAGCTCTGTCCGAGAGCGGAATTACCTACACAAGCATGACTGATGCTGATCTTTATCCAGGGAATGAGACATGCGGGCCTTCAGAAGGATCTGCATATGATAAGGAGGATGACGCTAAACGAGTTGATCAAAGAAGCTCTTTATCTAGTGGATAACTGTGAGGCATACAAAGAAAAGGACTTAGAGAGTCAAGGAGATGACACATCCTCTCAGCACAGTGTTTCACATATAAGTGAGTCCATTGCCAAGCCAACGGCACCTATTGATCAAGAAAAGCTTATCGACGACTTGGTCAAGAGGTTGATTCCTCTTGTAAGGTCTGATTCGGGAGAGCCGAAGTGGTGTGAAATTGAGAGAAAATGGACAAACCATACGGAGGAAGAGTGCTATTATAGCATGGAAAATGCTAGGGAGAGGTATGTACAACCTGTTCCAGAAGCACCTACTCCACCTAGATACATTACAGGGAATGCGCGAGGACCAGTAGGAGTTTTAAGGCCACAGCTTGTCTTAGGACAACAACCTCCGCTGCCAGGTGCTAGAATGCAGGTAGACATGAGATACATGCCAATGATGGAAGCATCAAATAAACCAACGCCAGTACCAGCTACAATGTGGTATAGCAACCAAAGTGAGTACTACCCTTCGGAGCAACAAAATGTGAGAGAAACACATGGAGTCGTGAGGCTGGTACAACCTCCACCTCCTGGGTTTCAGTCAAAAGAAAGAAGGTATGAAATGGACGAAAGGACATTGCGATTCATTGCAAATAGCGGCTTATCTAGGTCAAATCTTGCTTATAGCCAAGAGGAAATGCTAAAAGAATCTCCTCAACCAGAGACAGATTGTCACAAAAGTCGTGACAACCACTTGGTCAAACAATGTCCTCATACGGAGATCACTAAAGTAAATGCCTATTGTCTTGAGTGTGGCATCACTCATTTGATCCCCGATTGCCCGAAAAACCCAAACCAAATCAGGAAAATCACGACAAATGTATTAGGGATTGTTCAGCCCCCTAGTAGCTCAGAAAATGAAAATGTTGTACCAGTTCAAGTAGTTACGAGAGCACAAGCTCAAAAGAAAGATGATGAGAATCCAGAGACAAAGAACACGGAAAGTGACATGAGTTCAAAGACAGATGATGGACCAAAGACAGACGCACCTAGTCAGAAAACCAAGAGCAAACGAAATAGTTGGAAAGCTAGAAAGACTAGGATGAAATCACGCAGGGAACGAGAGCAAAAATCCCTAGCTGAGAAGCTTACCGAAGCTGAGGAGAAGATAAAACAACATGAGGAAAAGGAGGCACCTTCTCTGACACAGATGGTTAAACCTCTAGAAGAACCATCTATGGATGAGAAACCGAGAAGTGCTAGTTCAGGAGGATCTATGTTGGTAGAGAAGGTTAATGAGACATTAGACGCCCTCCTGAAAGCCTATGATGAAAGGCTCAAAAACAACCAAACCCAAGAACACAGGTGGATGACATATCCCTATGCGGAACTAGAAAAGCAAAAATTTGAAATGTGCCAGAAAATGATTCAAACAGCCCAAGCCTTACTAGAACCACAAGTTGCAAAACCTGAGGATGTGATCCGTGTCATGCCTACACAAGTAATCCCACCAAACCAGGAACTAAAAGAGCCAGACTCTAGTCATGAGCACAGACCAAACATCAAAGACCCACCATTAGAACCAAGGATAGTACTGAATACCACGGATAACTCTTCCGAGGGATTTCACCAATCTATACCTGAGGATTGTAAAGAGATAGATGGTCTTGACGAATTGTGGAAACAAGTCAGAGAGGCCAATGAAGCCGATGCCCTAAGAAGACGAGTAGACAAGACTGGTGATGAACGAGGAGTGTTTCTACCAACAATAGAGGAATTTGAGATTGGATCTCAAATGAATCTAGACGTGCGATCGTATTGGGGCAACAAAGGATCTGTACAATCTATGGATAGTCAACCCCATTCGCTAAGAACACTACTGTCCTACATGGGAGAGGACGAGACCAAGTCAGATGTGGTTGGAGTCCCATCATAGAGACTGTCTCCCAACAAGGCCATCGATGCAAAGGGGCTAGTAGATATTCTATCTACCCCAGTCACCTGTACATTAATGTTAGCCGAGTTTCTCAGAATAAGACCAAACATGTGGGCTAATGTGGGTAAATGTCTAGAGAAATTTGGTGTAAAAACCCCAATGACTCAAATCGAGGAAGGCATCAAAGAGCTTGAAATGCCTCAACTAAATACTAGGCCAGTGCCATTAAACAAGGTAGGCGAGTATTACGAGGGAGAAGATGGAAACACCACCCTTCCTGTGGAATTCAATAATGTAAAAACCATGGCAATCCTTGACAGTGGAGCTGGTGTGGCCATTGCAACCAAAGAGGTTTGGAAAAAATGGGGAAAACCTGCCTTGATATCCACACGAATGACCCTGCAACTTGTAGACGGACACAAGGAAAAGCGCCTGGGACTGCTAGAAAAAGTACTTGTTACTTCTTGTGGCATTGAATATGAACACACTTTTGCTGTTGTTGACTTTGGTAAGAAGAACAACTATGACATCATTCTGGGAAGACCATTCATGCGACAATTGAAAATGGTCCAAGATTGGGGTTATGACCATATATACTTGAGACATATGGAAACCATAACAAAGATAAACTTGAGGGACCATAGCTATAGGGATGTGACGAGAACACCGGTTGAGGAGTTTGATTCCGCCACAGTAGCAGGATCAGAACTTCCAGCTTGGTTAGGTAAGCCTAAAGAACTGTGGATGTGTGGAGCTTCACAATGTCGTAGCTTGAAACGTGAGGAATGTATCCTAGAGCGGGTTATAGAGGATATGGACTATATCCCAGAACCATTTCCTGAAAAAGAGTTAGAGCCTTTTGGATGGGAACACATCTTGGCTACTCTGGATGTGTGCGCCGTGGAGGATGCTCCCACAACAAAGTTTTGTGATGAAAATGGCTATGATGTCGTTCCTTATTTTGCAGTGAGTATAATCCAGGAAAACAAAGAGAACCAGACATCAACAAGCTCTCGACATAAGGAGCAAACAAAGAAATGTGGAGAATCAAAAGATGAAGAAGACGACGAGTTCTATGACTCTGTAGAACACTTCGAGCTTCAAGAAGATCAACGACCCGGGAATCAATGTCATCGCTACATGAATAAAGTGTATCAAAAGTGGATTCCAAAGTCCTCGGTGAAGACACAGCCACCACAAGCATCCTCATACATGGCTCCTTAAGGATGCAAAGACTCAGCTAGGAGGAATACGACCAAAGCAACGAGCTAACAATGCTCTAATCAATGGGCTAGAAAATTCCTCCAAGAAACTACCACCCACAAGAAAACAGACAGTAACTTTCCACTATCAGCCAAAAAATCAAGGGAAAGTACAAGAAGTCAACCTTGCTAAGGATAGTAGCGATAGTGATGAATCTTACGACATCCCCTATCATCAACTCAGGCCATCATTATCACCAACCCCTTCAGCAACAACCATGACAGGTCAAAAGAACAGGACAACAAGTCAAAGCCAAAAAGCTCGACAAATCTGGATACAAAAAAGCCAGATCGGCCAAAAACAGATATGGATCAAGAAGACAAAGATCTCTAATGACAAATCACAAGATCCAACACCAAAAAAAAAACAAGGAAAGCGTGCACGAACGGGTAAGAATATCACAAAGTCTCAAGCTTTCACAACTCAGGTTTGGGCTCCAAAGAAGTTGATTCAAGCACAAAAAAGTCAGGAATTCATTTGGATTCCAAAACAACCACAGTATCAACTTTCAAAGCCTGAATCCCGTCCCCAACCAAGCGTACAAGGGCTGAAGCAAAGACCACTGTTGACTCACACAACAAAAAGGTGGATCCCAAAGAAGTCTCTTCAAACACAAACGAAGCACAGGCAAGTATGGGTTCCCAAACGAGCGTCAGCAACAAAACAACCAATAATCGCAAAGAAATGGGTCCCAAAGAAGAACAACAAAACTGTTGTCAGTGCATCGCCGCTTGAATTCTTACAATTCTTCCTACGATTACAGAACAGTTAGAAGAGATCAAGTCGCTTCAATCAAGCAACGATACAGAAGCTTCAAAGACCATTACATTGCTTAGAATAGGAAGCCTCGCCAACAAATGTCAATAAGCAAATTGCTTATACCCACATCTTGCACAACATAAATCTTTTCCATGCATTGACTGTGTATGCATAATAGGGTAACATTACAAGGCCTGCATAGGCACAACTTTTAATTGCCCAAGCACAACACATACCCTTTGCGATACCCTGTCGTAAAGGATGACTCCAAATAGGAAGGGGGGAGGCATTATGAATGCGGACCTAACATTATGACTATTAGAGGGCAATGTTTTGTGAGATGCATTGAATTTTTGCGTTTTATTGTGATAATTTTTTTTACGAAATTTAGAGTATATGCCCTCATAGTAGTGTTACAGAGGAGTATGGGGACAAAATCCATATATGAGCCCCTAGGGACATGTGTATATAATACATAGCATTTAGATTTCTATTTGAATGATTTTTCTTTTGTTGAGTTGTTTTTTTAGATTTTCTTTGTTTATTATTAAGAAAAAAAAATCCATAATCCACATGAAGAAAAGACTGACGGGAGGCCTGAGCACTACAAAGAGAAAAAGGTACAGGAAAACGATGAAACTTCACGAAGTATGTCTCAGCAGCCACTACAACAGTCAAAGAACTTGTCACAAAGCAGTGTCAACATGCAACTGACAAGTCATACAAGTCAGAGTCGAGTAGCTACGCCACAAAATGAGTGAGGTGTTAGTCCCAAAGCTTCAAGTAATATTCTTTGTGGTCTAAGCGTCTTAGCTATTCTAGGTACTGCTCAAGCTGGAAGAGTTGAGCATATTTACGTTGTGTCGCTCATGCTGGTATAGGCGAGCAAAAGAGTCGAAGTCTAAGTACTTAAGTCTGGTGAAGTGAAGGAGAAGGTCCAAAAGACACTCACGTACTGAGCACAGTGAGATACGAGTGGAGAAACTTCTACATCGAAAACCCTTCTTGGAAAGGTGGAAGCTATTGAGACATCTTTTGATGTCACATGTGCTACATTTATTCCTCGAAACACCCATCATCTCCTTCTTTCACATTGCATGCTTTTGTTGACAAATTTCTCATATGCATATAGAGTGTCCCATAATTGGCACTTGCATCAGGCACTCTTTCCGTGTTTCACCCAAGCACTCACCTTTCATGAACATGTACTTCAAGTTCAACTGCTCAACTCCAATAAGAGCGTATACCAAAGGCATTTTTTTCCCACTGGGTTTTTTTCCCTTTGGTCATCCAGGTTTTAGACCCTAATCTAAACACACCTATCACCATCCTCTTGTACATATTCCTTCTACATCAACAATAAGGAAATGCTACCCAAATCAATTGACAAATGAATTGGAGCACCAATTTCAGATCATAGCATACTTCTCCTCAATGGAGAGTCGAAGAATGGCCTACAATGACAAAGTTGCAGACAACACTAACAACATGATTGCACAGGAACAAAGAAGTCCCCAATGAAGAAGAGCAGACATAAAAGTAATCAGAGGATCTCAAAAGATGAATGGTTATGATGATAGATGTCCTCTCTAATGGATCATAGTTCTTGTTGTCGTTCGACAAAGTTACAAGCAGTGCAACAGATGAAGCCAAAACGACAGCAAAGACCACATCGCCATCGACAATCAGGTCATGTCGGGGACGACATGAACGCGGAAGGGGGGAATGTTGACCGTTGGGTCAACAACACAACATAACTCAATTTTCGTACCAAAGTCTTATCTTCTGCGAGTTATGAAATGATACGGATTATGGCTATAAACGTCATTTGTAATGAGTAGTTATTCTAGTTTCAGAAGCCGGGGTGCAATGGCACTTCCAGATTGTAAATACAAAGCCATTTGACCCTTTCAACCCCATTTTTGGTTAAACCTAAGGTATCCTTAGTATATAAGGTACCTAGGTCATTTTGTAAAGAAGACTTTAATCATAATCAAAACTTTAGCGCTGCCGTCTACTGTGTGTGAGAGAGAAAGAGAGTGAGCGTGAGCTTCATCCTCTTGCTACGCCCGGCTCGCTCAACACATTGGAGATCCGACTGCACCATTGTTGTACGCTCGAGGAGAGCTACGCGACGACGTCAAGCATTCCACGCGAGACGAAGCGCACACGTCGACGCATCTACGAGCTATTTGTGGTCGTAAGTGTATCAAACGATGTCTGTTTTCTGCGTGCTAGTAGTCTATAGAATCGTGGCGACATAAGGTACTCATAGGTACTCATAAATTTCAGTTTCGAGCACTTTCAAAATTCTGCTCTGTCATCCATCGCGTTTTCCGCAGACGGGTTTAGAGTGAGGGTTTTGAGTGTAGAAGCCTAGGGACAAGTGTATCCTAGTGAGGGGATGGTGTTCCTTAAGTTTCGTATGAATCCGGCATGATTAGGTGAGTTACCTTTCGTATGTGTGTATGTGGCTAGGTGGTGTAGTTGAGAGTAGTGAGGTTCTTGATTGTGGTTTAGTTGGCCTTCCATAGTGTTGTATTTGTAGGATGGTCTCAGCCTGACAAGCTTAAGAGATTTCCTCCGTGTGCCTATCGTGTCATCTGTGTCCTCGATTGACATTATGTTGATCTAGGTAGTGTTTGCATGCACTTCATGGGTATGTGAGTCGCCCCGTCCAACAAGATGCTTGCCCGCTATCCATGAGCGATAAAGACGAATGAATTATTTAGCTTGAAACAATTCATTCTATTTCTAGAAGAGTACTACTCAAAGTTTGTAAGGCTTAGATGTTACACTCTGCCAATGATCATAGAGTAATAGGTAGCTCATTTTTGTCAAGGTTTAAAAGGACCAATTAGCTTGCGAACCTACCACTGTACAAGATTTTTTATTACGAGCTACACATTTAAAGAAGAAGCATGAGATTAGAAGAAGAGTTGAACAAAATCACAGCTTTAATGATAGACAACCACAAGGAGATTATGCCACTAATGCACAAAATTTGCCACGTTTGGATGTTTGATGCTTCAAGTGTGGCAAGTTAGGACATTATCGAAACAGACATCCACTTTTAACTAATAGAGCATCATAGCAACTAAAACAGACCAAAGACACCGACCTCTTGGACATAAGGTGGACAAGCTCGCGACGAGGGAAGAACTATCCTCACTTCTTCTCGAGATGAGGACATGTTGAATCCCTAAGTTCGGACGATTTTATGGCATACCCAATATTTTATTAATAAAGATTATTTTAGTCATTTTTCAAAAGTATTTGATGTTTATATTTTGTTGATTCATAGAGAGTTTTAACAGAACAATCACATCAAAAATCAAACTCCAAAACTATTAATTATGGCCCTTACTTACTTGGGAGCAATAAGTTGCTAAGGTTTGGATAAATGACTGCCTTAAAACTATAATTGAAGATAAGAGTTGACTCTTAAGAAAGAGAGAGAAACTTTTGGCTAAGTTTTAGGAAAGAAGTAGTATTTTTAGGAAAGAACAAGTATATTTATGAAAGAAAGAGTTTTTTAAAGAAAGAAGGAGTATTTTTAAGAAAGAAAGAGGTAAGTCAAGATTAGATCTTCCTTTCTTCTTTTTAGACAAGCTTCTCCTCAAATTAGAGTCTCCAATTCATGCATCAAGATGCCTGTGCAAAAAAAAGAGTTGCTTCCTACTTTTTACTATTCTTAGCTTCTGATTTTGCCCTTGAGAGCCTATAAAAAGGCCCCTATTTTCTCAATTTTGAGACACACACAGAAGCTCTCAAAGCTAGAAGCTCTCTTGCCTCAACCGCAGAGTTACCTTCTCTCCCTCAACCTCTCTTCCTCAAACTCTCATCCTCAACCCATCTCCAACTCCATCTCTACTACCATTGTATTGTCCCTCGGATTCTAGAGCTCTCTTTTTCTTTTTCCTTTTTGCATCTCAATGTAATGGCCTCGAACTAAGTGACAAGAAGCTCCAAAGATTCTCATATCGTTCCGTCTCCAAGGAAGGTATAAAGAAAGATATCATCTACTCCAATCGTAACTCAAGCAGAGGTGTCAACTGCGGAAGCAGTTGAAGCTGCCCAACCTCCAACACATGAGGTGATTAATCAAACACGTTGCTAATCCGATAAGACAAATTTATAATTTTGCATAGTTACACATGATGACTTGGTAAGTCAAGCTTATGAATCCCCTTAAACCATCCAAGAAACATGATTGTATCACAAGATACAAGCATATGATTCTGGAGAGTAGTTGAAGAACTGTTTGATAAATTATCATTGTTTGATAAAGTGATATTATTGTTTGATATTAGGAGTTGGTTTATCATATTGAAGGATTACTTAAATAAAACAAGTAGTGAAGGAAAATCTTGTTTCTAAATGTAACTCGTGGTTAGCAAGATGATCACATGGTCAGCAAAGAATAAGCGGAGGTTATCAGCTTCCTTGCGGTTCGCAAGATGCCTTGTGATTTTAGCAAAATGCCTTGCAATTCGCGAGATGTCTCGCAATAGCGAGATGATCTTGCGATTAGCAAAGATTAAGTTGAGGTTACTAGTTCTCTTTTTGTCACTTGCAATTAGCAAGATGCCTTACAATTAGTGAGATGCCCCCCGTAGTCAGTAATTAGAAAAGTTGCACAATTTGCAGTTCATAAATAAATAAATCCTTTGCAAAGTTTTTGTTGGTTAGACAGAGAAAGTCCGTGGGCAATGGAAAACTTATATAAAAATTGGATATATATTTTTCTTGAAATATAGGACTATTTTCATTAGACCATGTTTGAGAAAGAATTGTTTTGGTGATGTTTGAAGGGCTATATAAAACAACTTGTGACCAGAATTAACAAAAGAACCTATTTGTATATGTAAAACAATGTGGTAATAATTAGAAAACAAGAGGAACGGGTGAGTGCGGTGTGGAAAGTGAGAGACTAGTATCCAAACGCATCTATGTCTACGGATGGGAGGAACCAATTAGTCGGGTACTTTTCGCAAGATTCTACTTAGTTAGGAATAAGTCTCATATCACATATAGGACTTATGAATGGAGATCGTGCCTCTTCAACGTGGGGGAAAAATGTATTATTTATGGATCCAAGATATGTCAATGAGATTTTATCTTTATGATATAGAAAAATGGGTCCCATTAGAATCTTTTGATTTATCGACTTGGCTTGTGGTGTATGACCCTTACAACCACAATCGCGATGGATAGAGGAATTCCTCTCTTCTGTTGCTCGTATCCTTGCTTCGTGCAGTTGGATTAGGGTGTCATCAATGAAACTTGGAATAAAGGAATTATATTTATCAAGTCGCCCCAATCTTCCTGGCTGGGGACCTCGCATACCTTTTGCAAGACAATTTCTTATCAAGGGCTTCAATTGCTTCCCTTTATTGGTTGTGGGATCAATGTTTTCCTAGATATCATGTCTACAAAGAAAGCAATACATAGATAGCATGTCTAGTTGAAATACTGAAGAAAAATACTCCTCACCTCAATGCTTGGATTCTTTTTTTAAGAACACCAGATCCAACGTTCAAGGTTTCAAGAATTCTTAGTTCCCTCTTTCGTACATGAGCACCCAAGCTTGTATCTTTCTTCCATAAGGTTTGTACATTTTCTCGCAAAACCTGTAATTTTGGTGTGTGTTGCAATATGGTTTTTTGGTCATTAAAATGCAAATAAGAGAGTCCTAGAATCTCCTTTGGTTGAGCATAAAGCATGCATCTATGATTTTCAACTTGGATGTGATATTGGTGAATATTTATGTTTTTTTGAATTGTTTAGGAGAATGCGTTTCATTTTCTTCTTTTGAAGAGACCTAATTGCACACCCTCCCTTCATTTTGAAAAAGGCAATGCAATAGCAAAAAAGTTACAACAATCTTTGGAGTCTTATATCATTCAATGTTTTTTTCATCATTCCAACTCTCTAAAAAAGTAGGGATTCTGGAGTTTGTGATGAGGAATTGAGAAAAGTATTGCTTGCATGCTTATGTTTTTGGAGTTTCTAACTACCGCAAATAGTACTGTGTTGGAGCCTGGAGCAGGAACGGGACCAGTTGTGAGAGGATGTCTACATACAGGAAGGTAGTGTCTTGCAATGGAGAACAATAAACCCATTATCAAAACTATCTTTAACCTTTGATAGCTTCCTACTTTATGGATGTTGGAGCCTCTTCCTCATATATACCAATGGATGAGGAAGAATTAGGGACGTTCGTGTTTCAAGTTCCCACAGATTGGTAAGTTCTAAATAAAACTATGATTTTTTTCTCAATTTGTTACATTTTTAATATATAGATTTAAATTTAGGTTGTTGCCATGTTATGTTGCAAAAATGGCAAGTTTCATGCGCAGAAGAGATGCCTACTTTGATCGTCCATATGGTGGAAAAGTGAAGGTCGTGATCAGTTTTTCTTGATGATTATGTTGTGCATAGCAATGGTACTATAAGTAGAAAATCTTTATAAATGTAACTTTTCGATACTATTATTATTTTGGTATTGGAAATTAAGGATTGATTTTACATTCTATTTTGTATTTGGCATTATGGATTGTGTCAAATTTGGACATATTGCCTTTATTTGATTGTATAGTCATGTTTTGCTATTGGACATGGAGTTTCTTTTGGCTATATGGTTAGTGTAATATTTTCTTATTTGATTTTAATATTTCAATACTCATGTTTTGATAAATAACAATGTGGTTTCATTGGGCTTTGCTTCCTGTGTGTTTCATTATGATAAGAATATTCAAGTTTGGTATACATTTACTCAAGTTTTGGTATTGCATAATGTAGTTTTGTTTGTCTTAGTTGAAGTCTTCTTTGCACAATAAAAAATTAGATTGCTTAAGGGCCATGTTTTGGTATTAGACATTGTAGGTGCAGTTGGAATTTGCAATTTCTATTTTGACATAATGGCAAGTATATGGTTGGTGTAATATTCTCATTTATTGGTTTTTAATATACACATATTCATGTTTTGGTAATGAACATTGTGATTTTCACATGCTAACTTTGATCGCATTAATGGTATAGTTGTAGTATGGAGCATTGTTGGTTGCTTTGATATTTGCTTAGCTTGCTTAGATGACCATAATTTTGTGTTGGACATTATATTTAATGTGGAAAATTTGGACTTTATAGTTAGTGTTGAAAATTATAGTTCGTGTCTGAAATTTGGACATTGCTTGCATGGGATGTCATGTTTTTGGACAAATGTTGTTGTATACTTTCTTATGCTCATTCTTAAAGTTATGCAATAACTCATCTACACAATGTTTGTTGGACATTATAGTTAATGTGTGAACTTTGGACATTGCTTGCATGGGATATCATGTTTTTTGACAGATGTCGTTGTATACTTTCTTATATTAATTCCTAAAGTTATGCAATAACTCCATCTACACAATCTTGCAAACAATCTTTCCAACATGTATATTTCTAATGGAAATGTATAAAAAGATAAGATCATATATGTTAGCTCATTAAACTAACATACCACCAAAATGACAAGTATCATGAACCAACGATAGCCATAACCATAGTGGAATGACAACCATGAACCAACCATCCAACAAGCGTAACAAAAACCATAAATTGCATGTTAATCACAACCATAAACCATTGACACAACCAAAATGACAACAATGAACAAAACCATTCAAAAACCATAACCAAAGCAACAATAACCATGAGCATCACAAAGATCCAAAGTGCTAACCATAAACAAAACCATGGACAAACCCATCAAAAACTATGCTAATAACCATGGGTAGGATAATATTAAAAATGATCGATCTTTAAATGCTGGCAAACTACAAAATCTACACAAGAATGTATAATCCACAAAATTTGTGCCGTCTTCTAGGGACCTCACCTCATAGTGGCATCTTTAGTCACTCAATAAGCTACAAAACTGGCTCCATGAATTTTTGTGTGTAGGGGAGAAGATATGGCTTCGTTTCTAAGACAACCTTGTATAGAATGCCTCCTTGAATGCAACTACAAAGTGAGTCGGTAGATAGGTCGCTCAAGCATACAACCCCATCAAGACATTCAAGGAAGGAATATTATGAAGATCGACACAAATCCTTCACGCCCTCCTAAACATGTTTTGAAAAGGTGTATTGTCTTAGAATACTTGTGAATTCATATGTACATGTGTTTATCATTTTTGCATTCTCTAAATGCACAATACATGCCAATGTGACACTCCCTCGACATGTTAATGGTAGTTGTAAGTGTTCATCGTGTAGTTCTTTACAGGTGCACAATTTTTTTGGTGCAAGAAGAGCTAAATATTTGTATCATTCATATTCATCTTGCGTGTTTCCTGAAGCTTTCTCATGCTCTTCTCGTGTGTTTCTTCCCTTACAAGAAATGGTGTAGAACCAATTCACCTTTTTTGAAGAGCTATTAAGTAAAACACTAGATCATTGGGTAACTCCACAAATCAAGTGCCTCTCCAACTAGCTTGATCTTGCATAATGTAATGGGCCTCTTAATCCATCATAGCACAACATCTATTGGAGTAAGCTCAACTTGTGAACTATCAATGGTGCCTAGCTATGAGGCTTCCCTAAATTGACTAGACCAAAGGTCCTTAACAACTTAAGGTTGTGTGGTCTAGATGGCTAGACCAATTTGTGAAACATAGCAATTGAATAATGGAATAGATGATTTCCTTGGAAGTTATTTCCCCCATGTACCTTCACCTAGTATAAGAGCCATGATTTAAGTCCAACCTATGAGTCTGTAGAAAGGTACATATTAAAGTTGTGGATGACGTCAACATCATGAGCCAAAACAAGCGGACCATGTTAGTACTAAGGAGGATGGACAAGAAGTTCCAATTTTGACTTTAAGGAGATAGTTGTTGGGGTAAGCCCAACTTGTGAACTATTAATGGTGTCTAGCTATGCATCTTGCATAAAGTGGCAGTTTAAAGGTCCCTAACACCTTAAGGTTTTAGGGGTAAGCCCAACTTGTGAGATATTAGTGGTGCCTAGTGCAGTTTGCATAAAGTGCTTAGTTCAGAGGTCCCTAACATCTTAAGGGTTTGGGTTTTGGATGTCTAGATCCAAAAGCCAAAATGCCTAGTTCAAAGGGTTTTGGATGTCTAGATCTATTTGTAATATATCGCACTTGAGAACGTTACCATAGAGCCTTCAAGCTCTGCAATTCGAACCCGGGAGCTCCATTAATCCTATCCTCATTTTTACCTATTATTAGATGTGTGTGTGTGTGTGTGTGTGTGTGTGTGTGTGTGTGTGTGTGTGTGTGTGTGTGTGTGTGTGTGTGTGTGTGTGTGTGTGTGGAGCCCTGCTAACTCGGGTTTAACATCCTATTTTTAGGAGTTTCTCACAAGCAAAGAAGCTTGCTTTTGTGGCTAGTGCACTAAACATGGTGTGCAAACCACATTGGCGAGGGTTCAAGTCGAGGTTGGTAATTTTAAAAAGAGAGCAACCTGGACGGATTTGAAAGTGGCAGTTCAACTCCATGCTATAACTTGGTTGGATCCACGGGGGGATGTCCACGCGCCAAGGTTTGAGCTGCAAACAGTTGTGCACATCAAGCACACCCTTTTGCTCGCCTTTTGCGGACGACTTATAAAATCAACTTCAAGTTTTTTCCAGGTACGTAGGCAGACGCTCCCACGACACCAAGGTGCTTCCTTTGGCCCGTGGCTCCAACCCTATAGGGCCCCTAGTCCCACGCCACCAGGGCACTCCTTTCAGGGGGAGGTTCCTGCACTGCCAAGTGTCCAAGCACACGTAGGGAGACAAGCATAAAAAGGGGTGCAATCCCGCATAGTGAAGCATCAAGATCTTGTAAGAGCCCTTCTCAAGAGCACAAGAATCATAGGCTATCAGGAAGTAAAATCTTCAAGCACAAAGTCGAGCCTCAAGGCTTCATTGAACTTCAAAGACTTCCCCAAGCAACCAAAGATCGTGAAGAGTGACTTCACCTCAAGTGAAGAGGTACTTCACATTGAAGAAAAATTTTAAAGAACACATTAAAATTGATAATCTTGCAGCCAAAGCACAATTTCCTACAATGTATGTCACTACATCCATCATTAAGGAGGATAATGTCATTGTGCTATTGTACGGAGTCCAAACACTGGCCTTGGACAGTCTCCAAGCGCAAAGATTTCTCCAAGGCACCATGCAGAAATTTCAAAATTCACTTCAAGGGGAGGAAAACCGGAAACAACATCGTTAGCATTAGCAGTTCTTTTACATCAGTGTTTTTATATTGCACTTGTTTTTTCAATAAAGACTGATTGCACAACAACAATGGGAAAGAAGCACTTGTTCGAGGGGAGGATACAAGACAAAGACCATGAAGCACTTGAAGGCAAAGCTTTGAAGAAGATGAAGGTGCTCTTGGATTAGAGCAAAGCAAACATTTTTTCAAGATTTTGCTCTTGGATTAGAGCATTGTTTTTTGCTCATGGATTGGAGTGCGGCTCTTGGATTGGAGTGTTATATGTCGTTTGTCTCCTAAATTGGCGATGTATGTTGTATGTGGTCCTCGATTAAAGTGTTGTCATTTTTCATCAAGTTGTAGCCCAAAGTTCATCTTGTATTAACATCCTTAGTGGATACCATGTGTCATCCTTATTGGATAGAAAACCTTCATTGTATCTTCCTAGTCGAAACCTCAAGGGGAGGATTGTAAGGTGTGAGCTTTGTCCTAGAGTCCTAGAGTATGAGTCAAGGAAAGAGAAGAAATCATCCCACATGTATTGGTGCAAGGTTGTAGAGCTACTTAAAGCTCATTTCATGAATGAATAAACCGGTCTATTTTGCGTTACATCTCCCTTGTTTATGGTGAGCTTGTGATGGCTCACAAATACTCAAGATCGTGTTTATGAGTTCAAGTTAATTGATCTGAGAACCTAATTCGCTCGAGTGATAACCTAGCCAACACACACTCTCGTGTGCACAATGTGTCTCTTTCATCCACCATAGCTAGCACGATCCCATTCCCATCATACAATACAGAGCTAGAGTGGCAATTGGAGAGCTCGGGACCTCATCTCACATACTAGAGATTGATGATGCGAGTGCACAATAGATTGACACATACTGGAGGATATACAAGGTACATGGAGGTGGGGTAGAGAGTGGGGAGCACTATGTATGCAAATGTCCCAACACGTAAGAGTGTTGTTGGAGACAACCGGTCGCTTCTTACTAGAGATTCAAAAACATAGGGAGCCTCACCTCCAATTCCCCATGCACACCATTAGAGGTCATAGTCATACCTCACAAATTGCTTTCAAAGACTTGCCCAATTCCACCCACATATTCATAGTGGTGTCGACAAACTACAAGAAGCCCATAGATGCCCCTAAGCACTAACATACCAAGCCTAGAGAGTGCACAGGGTCATTCGAGGGATGAACCTACAACATGAGTAGACCCTACAACCTATCACATGCCATACCACACCCCGTGTTTCGTATTGGAGGGAGCTAGCTAGTCCTTTGCATATCATGGTTGTGCTCCCCTATGCATTCTAGTTCACATCCAATAGAGTTACAGCCCCATCCCCCTCATCCCTCATGCATGTGCATACACCCCAATTGTAATCTTTTTAAATTTGTAGCCGCTTAATTTTCACCTTTTTCCTAGATATTGAGAAGACACATGCATGTACACCATTCTCCCTCGTACACCACCTTCAGCCTCTAGAAGGCACTAATACATCTCTCTCTCTCTCTCTCTCTCTCTCTCTCTCTCTCTCTCTCTGGTTTTGCTCTTTGGCCTATGTGAGACAACAATACAATCTTTCATTCTTTCTTTAATTCTTCCCTTGTCCCTCAAATTATACAACAAAACATAGCTTCTCCTGCCCTTTAATACACTCTTTACTAAATTAATATTAACTGGTTTTGACAAATACAGCAAAGGAACATGCAAACAATGAGGCTCCAAAATACGAACTATTCAATTAATGACTTATGATAGCTTGCATGTTATTGTTAAGTCCAACAAAATTCAAGCACTTACAAAACCAGCATAATCCAAGTCCACCTGAAGGAACATCGAGGCATTCTTCGGTCTAATCACCTTAAGGAAGATCTTAGGAGGATGCAACTTTGCTGTAATTTCTTGTTTGATGCAAAAGCTTTTGCATGAAAAATAGGACTTGTATGATAGATCCTATTAAACAAATGGCTTTCATCTCTAACCAAAAAGACTCACATTTGTAGATTATTTTCCTTTGCATAAAAAAATTTATACCATTGTCCTCAGTGCTGAACTTCTGTGAGTCAAACACCCACTTTAAGGGAAAGGCAGTGTAGCAGGGAGAGCAATTAGTCGCATCAATGTACACTCTTGAGCTCACAAGGATAGTCCGTGTATACCAGTTTACAGCTTTCTGTTGGTCCCAGGGATTCAATAAACGTACTTTTGTACACCTCAGGCATGACAATCCTGAAGACATGTCAGACGTATAATATACATACTTGATTTTTGACAAGAAGGATTTGGAGAAAATCTATTGCTTGGATATACAAGACCCACATGGCTTTACAGCATGGGTGCCCACAACTTCCAATGTAGCATTAAAGCTTTTGCTGAATGAGAAACTCTCCCCGTTCTTTTTTTTACCAATACTGTATGCTCACAGCATCAACACTTGCAGTCACCTGAGGTCCACCACTTGATACGCTAACCGTGAGCTCATCAGAACATGGCCACAGTGTTCATAAATGGAGCTTCCATCGGATGGCTGTTCATGAGGGTGAAATCCTCGCATTTGGCAATTCTGTATAAGCTTTATTCCTTGTGGATCAGACAAACGGAAGATGCCCGATGTTCTGCAAACCAGAGAAAGTATCACCAAATCATTCCATCGTGATTCACCAAGAACATCTGCTACAGAAAACAGAACCTTTACCTTGTACTATCCGTAGGAGCCATGACTATGGCAATAGCCTCTGGCAGCATCACCTGAAACAACATAAAAACATTTAGAGGATGTCTCCAGGCCGTAACAGCTCAAGCAGCAAAGACATGTAGGATTGAATTAACGACCTGATAAGAATAATGTGTGTGAAGATCAATCGAGGACATGAAGCACGATTGTTTTGGATGTGTCTGTGACAAGAAACATTGCCAAATCAATGGTCCAAAACTTTGAGCTAAAAGAGTGTGTGAACTTCAAAACCCTGAGCACTCACATGAATCCAACCCAGCTGGAAAAGATTTCGCTCATCTTGCCACGTGAAAATTTCTTCCTCATTCACTGTTTGGCACTGAAATACAAACGGAATATGAGCACGTGCTAAAGATGCAGTATCAGAACAAAAAAAAGGACTTGCAACAAATTCTAGGATATAAATATTGGAGTTCATGTCTTACAGAAAGCATTAAACTTGAAAACAGCAAATGAGCAGCATCCTGTCGAGCTCTGGGACAAAAGTCTGAAGAAGGTGCAAGATGAAGAATTTCCAATGCCCTATAGAGTAGAGGATTTTTTTTCGACCAGAAGGCCAAGTTCTAGTATACACAAGTCTAGGCACACAGCCCTCTGAGATCTATTGGTCTGACAAAACACTCCCACTGTTATCCCCCCTCTCAAATCATAAGTCCGAATTCCATGCCCTCTTCATTCTAGGTCAAGCTACAGGGCCATTCCTCTGAAGGAATAGTTAAGGGTCATACGTAAAGCAAAGCTTAGAGGTAGAGAAAGAGTGGCAAAGAGAGGCAACGAGAAGGAGATAGAGACACGTTGAGTAGATAGAGGCGCCTGGGCAGCACACGGTTTACAGCTGCAGAGCATCTGATACAAACCCTCAACATCTGCTGCTCGATTACCCATCCTTGAATAGCGTATATCCTAGTAATAGGGTCAGTTAACAAAAAAGCCCTCACATGGAGAGTAAACTTTCCCATCTGACTGAGTCAGTTGAAAAGTTGGAGATAAGAAGATTGAGATCCAAGTGATAGTGCTTGGATGGCTTCTATATGTGTTTTTGTACATAATCTTGGAGTTGCTCTGTTTGTAACCAGGATATTTGTAATTGACCTTGCAGGATGTGCCCTCAGCTTGTTTACCAGCATATGAGATTTTTCTTGCCAGAAAAAGAAGAGGCACAAGAAGTTGACAGTCTTACACCAGACAACAAGTCTTCCACGAAGAGATTTCACTTACAGAGTCAGAGGTGGCCTCCTGCTTTGGAATAATAAGAGCTGTCACATAGAATGCAGCATTCTTCTGAAAATAAAATGCGTGAAATATCAAGCATACAACCATGGAAGTTCACATCTTAGAGGCAGGGACATGATATAATGTGCAGCTAGCTACTCACGAGACAGCCTGCAAGAACACCACAAGTCTCCACATTCTTGTTGGTGTTTTCCATAGCAAGCCTAAGAAATTCATCCATCATCTTTGCTGACTGCAAGATCCAAGAGTCAAACCCAAAATAGGATCCAAACATCTTTATTCAATAAGTAACTACATATACGAAGGATCATGTACTCACGATGTATAGTTGCTTTGGCCCCTCTCCTCGTTGATTCACCTTAGCTATTGATGAAACAGGTCCTGGGAATGGGTCTGCAACTCTTGATGGTGGTATGGGATCCACGCAGATAGAAGAAGTGCTTGGTAAGTTCTGCACAAGTGCAGCAACAGGTGGAGGAAACGGCTGACTTATTAACCTCAGCTGAGAAGCATAATCACTCTCCCTCGAATCTTTATGCCTTTCCAACACGTCAAGATCCAGTGAGGCACTTAAACTGGAATCTTTGATGACAGGAACAGCTTCCGTTGAGATCTGTGTCAAGCTTCACCAAAAAATTTGTGCAAATTAAAGTTTTAGAAAAGGTTACTAACAACTTCAAAACCCATATGTAACTTTTGGGACCAGATAACTAAAACAACGGGTCAGATGGATAGATGTATCTAATGTGAGCACTAAAGAAGGAACAAGGCACACATCAAGCATCAAATTGCATTGTAACACACTAAATGGAACCTTTAGAGGGGTGGTACAAGGGGATAATATACAATGGGAAACAAAATGTGGGTGCAACATACGAAATAACAAGATACATATTTTATGATATTACCTTGGACTTTCTGAAGAAGACACGTCAACATAAGTGGGGTACTGAACCTGCAAAAATATATAGCATTGAGTTGCAGATGTGTGCAAAAAGTAATAAATTGATTTTTTAAATTTACTATTGTCGGGCTTAAATATGTTTGAAAAAGATACAAGTTAGAACTGCAAAATTGAATGCTATACCTTAGCCAGCGAATAATGAGTGCCTACTGGAGCTCTAATACCAGATTGACTGAGGAAAGAGTGTCTCGATAATGTTTCAAGCTTTGGAGGAGGTAAGCTGAAAGATCTGCACAGCCATTTCAATGTCAACATACAGTCATCTTAGAGTAAGGAATGCCATTGAACTAGATGCAACCAAAAAAAAAAACATTAAAGACCAAAAACGGCTAGAGCCTAGCAGCCCTCACTTCTGAGTAAACTTCTCCAAACAAAGTAAAATTACAATTAAGCGCCATCTTGTCCACGGAAGAAATACTCCAACAGAAGCAGATCATTCATCATCACGAGCGGCCACTAAAGTCCGGAAAGATTACACGGAAGTATTTGGTAAAGTTCAATAATTATTCTACTTTAAACGCTCAGTGGATGCCCGAGCAAGAATTAGCATCTTATCCCGAGACTTTGGAAGGATATGTACAAGCTTTACATTTAAGGACGATGTCTAGAAGCCAGAGGCATGTTGCTAAATGGACTATTTTCTCTTTTTTTGAGCACTTTCTATTCATTGAAGTTAGAATACTTAAATGTGTACACTTGAACTGTAAAAGTTATGTACTGTAGGTCTATTGAAATTGATAAAAACCATCAAGAACGTTCGACTTTGATGTGTCATATGATGGGTGACATTAAGCATCGCGAGAAGGAGTTGAGCCGTTCAATGGGAGAGACCAGGAAATGGGTATTCCCGATGCGTCACATGATGGGTAACGGGAGCATCGAAAAGGGAATATTCCATTGGTCCGGGAAATCCAAACTAGAAAAAGAAACACATGTAAAGGCGCAAGAATCAAGATGAGTTCTAGAAGCTTTTATTAAAAAGCGGGATATTTTTAAGTGCTTTCCAGCAAGGAATCTATGTCTACATAGCATCTGTGCTCGAGAGTTGCATCCAGGGATGCCTGGAAAGTTGTGTAACAAGGTTTTATTAAATTTTTAAACAGGTTCACATATTTTATTAAGTGACCGGCTGCCCACTTATTACTAAATAAAAAACGCAAGGCCTATTGTTAAACAAAATACTATCGCTACCTCTTGGGCTGAAAAAAGCGTACAAACCCTCTCTCCTCCCTCTAAATCTGCCACCAGCCTCTCTTTCTATGGTAGTGCTATTGCTATAGAGGAATTGCCGGCTATTTCTGCTGCCTCCAAGGACCTATGAAAGAAACCAAGTGCCCTCTCTCTCAGCCCAGTATCAGAGTATCAGAGAACGTGCCAACGGAAAAGAACAGATTGAACAACTTTAAACACTTCAAATAACAACTGAACTGAAAGATATGCACGACACGAGATGGGGAGTGTCGAAGTTTCACCCCAAGAGAGCACTGGCCCCAAACGTTGGCGCCCCTTTCGGTATTTCTTTATTATTGCTGATTAGCAAAGTACAACAGCCGAGAAGCACCTCATGTGCAATCTACGCGCTGAAGAGTGCCATAGAGGGTCCCCCAAGGCTCATATTTGAAGGCCCAAAGCTTGAAAGCATCAAATATAAAAAGCTGACCCCAAAAAAAAAATCCTAAAATTTTGTGATTTTCCTAATAATCCGCTGCAAATTCCGAGATGTCCGTACAAGTGCCATGTCATCATATTTTGAGGTTATAAACTTGTCTAGCTTTGTTTAGGCCACTTTCGGACGCTTTAAACAAGTTTTCTTTGACTTTTAAGGTTTCAAGGCCCCTCAGTCACTAATCTGTGAGTTCTTCTAGGTTTTAGGTCTCTCGGCCAAGATCTATTCCATTGGTCGGAACTTGGTGGGAACTCTTCTTTAAAAATAGGCCACTCGGCAAGACTTTATAAGTTAGTAAAACAGCTTTTGTTGCTTCTACTACTTCTGTTGCTTCTTAGGGTTTAGGCCCCTCGGCCGGGATTTGCAGGTTGGCTCCGTTCTTTAGTGGCTTGAGACGTCAATAATTTGGAACAAGGTCTATCTTGGAGAAAATCAAGCTGCTCCTAAATTGGCATCGACTGCTTGTCCTCTTCTATCCCTCTTCTAACTACTCTGGTACCTCCTCTCAATCTTGGTCCGGTAATCTCTCCTCCAGAGGTCTGTTTGTGAGTTGCTTTGGCTCCGCCAACCTCTGTCTCAAGGCTTGTCCTTGTCTCTATCAAGGTAGTTAGGTACGTAGTGTTTGGTACCAATTCGGTGCGTAAGGTACATAGAACAGAATGGATTGAGTTTTTAGGTACGTAAAAATTCGTCCTTTTTTTCACAAAGCCTAAAACTGAGAGTACTTCATACATTTACTTATGCATTCACCAAGACTTCGAATAAAGACTAGCAAATCAATAGTACACAATCACAAATGCCAAAAACTGGAGTCCAGGACTCTAACTGAACAATGAAAACGCAAAGCTGAGATTAGCTAACCATTGATCATGGTCTACAAACAAATAGTATCAGATGTCTGCTACCACGGTCACATAAAACTAAAAGCATCTTGAAAAAGATAAATCCAAGAGTGAAGTCTGAAGTCCTGACTCTAATAACTAGTAAGCACTAAATACCGCACACTCATGACTACACTCCAAAGCCATCATCATCATCAGAGGACGATGAAGATGATGTTGAGAACTGAAATAGGGCTGAAATAGGACTAAAGATGATGATGAGGACTGAAATAGGGCTGAAGATGATGATGAGGACTGAAATCGGCTGAAATAAGGCTGAATTTTTTTAAATAAAAAAACACATGTACGGAACCTATTCGTGCGTACTGAACCGTACGGTACGGATAGAATCCGTACGTACATACGGATGCAACCTTGGTCTCTATCTCTGTCTCTGTGGTTGTTTCTGCGTCTGTTCTACAATTGTTGCTCAACACTCTGCTATTGCTCGCTCTGCGTAGGATCTGCTATTGTATAGAACATTGTAACGGCCTTCGACACCCCAAGTCGTTAATCTAGTACGACAAAGCAGAGAATCACTTAAAATACTCAACTTTATCACACATTCACAATTTGAGTCGACGCGGCCCGACATAGTTCTGTGCCCAGAGGTATTGGCCCCAAAAGCTGGCGCCCCTTTCGGTATTTATTTTATATTATTTCTTGAGCAAAGTACAACACCGGAGGGGTCCTCTGCTCTCAGACTCTACGTCCAGATGCTCTGAAGAGTAAGGGCCTTGGGTTCTTTTTAAGGGCCCTTGGCCTCAAAAGCAGTTACAAGAAAAAGCTTCTAACTAAAAAGCAACTGGCCCAAAAGCTGTCAACGCCAAAAGCAAAAATGCATGAAGGCTGTCACGTCAGCACGTGTCAGTGCAAAACGCGAAAATCCTTACTGTCTGCCACGTCCGCATGTCAATGTAAATTCTGTGTTTGCCGTACTGTTCTGCCACATCAGCATCCTCTGTCCGCTGTCCACGGTTTGTGACATACACCCCTCTTGAAAGAATTGTAATCGCCCTCGATTACACCTGCAAAATCAGACATAAGCCATAAATCAGTTCAGTAGAAACTCACACCGACGCATTAGACGACACAAATCCTTCACTTGTACGAAGACGGCAGTCACATCACATCACATCACATTCAGATCATATCACATAGAGTCTAGGATCGTGATTCCTTGGCAACGTATTTAGCAATCGCATCTAGATCCGCACCGGACCTCACTGATGTCGGATTAACTAATCCCATATTGCGATCACGTCCATATAGTTCGTTCTGATTTAGGATCATGATTCCTGGCAACATATTTAGTAATCGCATCTAGATCCATCTCGGATCTCATTAATGTAGGATTAACTAATCCCATATTGCGATCATGTCCATAGATTTCTTAAGACCGAAATGCTACGGTCATTCAGTAAATCATTCCATCTATACTCCAGCACAATCATGTGCGAGTAACCATTTTTGGGGATCCAGATTCATCAATCGCACACTGATTTCATACAGAACAGAGTGGTTCAGTTCTAGCTGTGTGGCCATCTCATCCTGCAGGAACTCTTGATGCGCTCATGATAATTCCATTCAATCAATCATCATGATTCAAAATTCATGATTCCTATCGTTGTCAGGTTCTCGTTGTCAGGTTCATGCTGGAGCTGTCATTGCTCCCAATTGCATTCATTGTCATCGATCTCACCTGTTATCTGCATACAACTAGCAAGTTCTTCCGGAAAGCATTAATTGCATACGTAAATCAGATTCATCTTGGGGAATTTCCATGCAGTTCACAAATCACACACTTAGTTCATACTGAACGCAGTGTTCCAATCATCTAGTCACCTCATCCGTCCAGAAGTCTTGATGCACCTAGATCCCTGTGTAGCCATGTCATCCTGTAGGAACTCTTGATGCGCTCACCAGAGTATCTAGTCATCTCATTCATATGGGAATCTTGATGCGTTAGAATCATTCATCATTCAACATTCTGTCATCATCCATTCATTCAAATTACAAAGCAACAATCATCATTCTTATCTTGAATCGACGGATTCATTCCTGAGCTACCGTTGCTTCATATGCAAATTTCTTGCCATGTCATCCTCAATTTCGCCTACTAAACAGACAAAATTTCAAGGAGATGACTCACCTCGTTGCAAAAGAGTGGTTGTCCAGGTCCATCCGAATGCATACAGACGCGAGTTCCTCGCTACAAACAACCAGATTGTCACGTGACACATCTAACCCTATGTGTACGTGAACAAGCTACTTCATGACAAGGGTTAAGTCAGTCCAGTCGGTCTAGCTTAGGAAGTGTTCTGGCACTTTTGTGAGTCTGCTCGCAAACCGTGCATGCCCAGGCACTTAGAGTAGAAGCATATCCTCTGGTTGCACACAGCATGATCATCAGCATTACCACATTTTCCAATGCATAGAACCTATTTTCCCTATTTTTGACATTTTTCACTTATTATTTTTAAGCGTGCCTTCTCAAAACGTAAGAGCACCCAATCATCCTCCTTCAATTTCAAGTCGTGACGATAGCGATCCGTTGCCTTTTTCTGTCGTTCTTGAGACTTCTGCAAAGTCTCGCGAACCTTGGCAAAAGCCGTATTTAAATCTCGCGAATATTCATCTGCTTCAAATATCTAATCTTTCGTGCTCAAGAAGGGTGGAACCTTTGCAGCACCTTCAACAATCTCAAATGGCGCCTTCCCCGTTGAAGAGTGTATCGTGTTATTGTAGGCAAATTCCACCAAAGGTAAGTATCTTTCCCATTGAGTCTTCTGATCTGAGATATAAGACTTCAATTAATGTAGAACCACTGAATTGGCAATCTTGGATTGCCCGTCAGTCTGCAGTGGAACGATGACGAGAACTGTAACTGCGTGCCAATGTTCTTTTAAAACAAAGTCATAAATCTCGAGTCTTTGTCGGAGACAATCGTCTCAGACATGCCATGTAATCGGAAAATCATCGTGTTCATTCTGTGTTCTCGGGAGATCAAAAATGAAATCCATTGCAATACTTTCCCAGGGGCGGGTGGGTATGGATAAAGGCTGTAACAATCCCAGTGCCTTATGCCTGTCAAACTTGACCTTCTGGCATACTGCGCACAAACTCTTCCACATCCTTTTTGAGTCTCAACCAAAAGAAGTATCTCTCTACCCATTTCATGGTGGTAGCAATGCCGCGGTGACCCGTAAAAGGTGGACAGTGGCATTCAATCATAACCTTTACCCTCAATGGCTGTGTAACGCACAACATAGTCTTTTTCATCAAGTAGCCTTCCCGAAGGGAGTATCCAGCTACTGTCTCCCCATCCCGCATCCGTGTGAAAATATCTGAAAAATCTGTATCTGTGGCATACTGATCGACCATATCCTCAAAGCTCCTATGATGTATCGCGGAAATAGCCAGAACCAACGGCTTCCGAGACAAAGCATCTGCCACCACATTCTTCTGTCCCTGGACATGGACAATCTGGAAGTGAAACTGTGACAAGATGTTGGCCCACCGCATCTGCTTTTCGGAAAGCTGCTTCTGTGACAAGAAGTAGCACTTTTGGGCTCATTTCGGCCTCCGTTTCCACTACAGGCAGTACTGCACAGGCTATTTCGTCATTTTGTGCAGAATTTCTGTCAGTGCCGTTTTCTGCATAACAGGTGCCTTACAGTCTTCTACGGTTTGTGCTATATAGCACAGGTTGTTCCCGCTCCGTTTCTCCTATTTTCGGGCAGTTTTCACATCAGGTGCAGCATTTACCATGGCTGACAACAACAACACAAATGTGTTCAAGATGTTTGCTGCTGAGGACAGGTTGGATGGGGACAACTACCCTATGTGGGCTTATATGATGCAACATGTTCTTGTGTCAAAAGGTGTCTGGAACATTGTGCAGGGCATTGATGTACGTCCTGGTTCTGAGGATGTAGGCGATGTTGAGGATGTTGCAGGTCTTGCTGCAAGGATTGCAGCTGTTAGAGTTGTTTTGCCTACGGCAGAACAAGCTCGTTGGGATGTTAAGGATGCGCAGGCTCATGCATTGATTGCGTTGTCTGTGAAGCACACCATTGTTCCTCACATCCGTTCTGCAAAATCTGCAAAACAGGCTTGGGATATTTTAGCAGGTCTTTATGCAAGCCACAATGAGGCTAAAATTGCTTTGCTGCGTAAAGAGCTGGAGTCGAAGATTATGCATGAGGAAGATGATATGGACACTTTCCTTGCTAGTGTCAAGGATATCAATGAGCAGCTTATTTCTGCAGGTGAAGTCATTTTTGACAGTTCCCTTGTGCAGACTGTTCTTGATGCCTTACCAGATTCCTACCAGACTTTTGCTAGTACTTAGAGACTGATGACCCAAGGAAATCCTGAAGTTGTCAAGTTTGATGCATTATGCACATTGCTGTTGCAAGAGTCACTTTCTAGATAAAACATGACTAGGTAGCGTGCAGTTGAACAGGATTTTATTGCTTCTCAAAGAAAGGGTGGTAACAGTAATGCAGCCACTTCTTATGGTTCTGCTGCGAGTGGCAAAAATTCTGTTTCTTAAGCTTCTGCTGGCAGTACTTCGTCTGGCAATTCTGGTGATAAGGGCAAAAAGAAGATGCGTTGCCATTATTGTAAAGCCAATGATCACTTGATCAAGTCGTGTCCTAAGTTGAAGGCCAAAGAGGCTAAGAAGAAAGAGGGTGGTTCCACTGCAAATGCTGGTTCCACTACAAATGCAGCCATTGTTGAGTCCTCTGTGAAAGGAGACTGTGTTGCTGATGTTGATGCAGAATGGGCTTTTAGCGCAGAGTGCACTTACAATCCTGCTGTCCATGATGCATGCTTGTCAGTTGTTGCAGATTCACATGTGTGGTATTTCGACAGTGGTGCTACAAAGCACATTACCTCACATCGTGAATTGTTTACCTCTCTCGAGTCTGTCCCTCATCGGAATTCAGTCACTTGTGCCAACAACGCCTCTTATCCAGTTCAGGGAGTTGGAAAGATTGTACTCACTGCTGCTAATGGCAGTTCCTTCACACTTGTTGATGCACTTTATGTACCTGAGATCAAGAAGAATCTCTTGTCTGTATCCGCACTTGCTAGACTTGGACTTGTAGTCAAATTTGTGGATGATAGATGTACAGTTCATGATCTCAGTTTTGGTGATGAAATTGTTGCATATGGGCTTTTGTGCCGTGGGCTGTATAAGCTCACTTTGTATGACAAGTGTGGACAAAATTTTGCAAATGCTGTTGCAGATTCAAGGGCTATTTCAGATGCAAAACTTTGGCATGCACGTTTTGGTCATCTGAATTTTGCCAGTTTGTTGCGTTTGCAGAAATCTGATATGGTTGCTTCTTTGCCACCTCTTGAAGCACCTGTCAAACATGTTTGTGAAGGCTGTATTTTGGGTAAGATGCAGCGTTCTAAATTTCCAAAGGATGGTTCAGTTCGGGCCACATGCAGGTTGCAGCTTGTGCATAGTGATGTTTGTGGGCCCATGCAAACTCTGTCCTTGGGCAATTACCTGTACTTCGTGACTTTCATTGATGATTACTCCAGGCATGCATGGGTATTTCCGCTTAGAGCGAAATCCGAAGTCTTTATGTGCTTCAAACAATTTCTGGCTATGGCTGAAAATGTCTCGAAATGTACTATGGGCACCCTCCGTTCAGATCGAGGGGGGGAGTATATGTCTCATGAATTTAATGCATTTCTGGCTAGTCGTGGGATAAAAAACCAATGTACAGTGCCTTATACACCTCAACAAAATGGTGTTGCTAAGAGGAAATGGCACGATGTATGGTCAAAAGTCAAGCTTTACCGCATTCTTTTTGGCTTGAGGCCATCATGTGTGCCACTTATGTACTTAACAGGTGTCCTACAAAAGCTTTGCAGTCTATTACTGCATATGAAGCATGGCATGATAGAAAGCCTTCTATTGAGCACATGCGTGTTTTTGGCTGTTTGGCATATGCTTTGGTGCCACAAGTGTAGCGCAGAAAATTGGATGATAAGGCTGTCAAATGTATTTTTGTTGGTTATAATGTTGAAAGCAAAGGTTACAGGTTGTATCATCCGCAAACAAAACGTATTCTGGTTTCTCAGGATGTAGTGTTTGTGGAAGATTCTGTTCAGCACTTGCTGTCATGTACTAGAGACAGTAATGTAAGCTCACAGGACATTTATGACACTTTTTTGCCTCTTTTCAGTGGTGGAAATACGAATGTAAGTTCCAACGAGGCAAATGTACAGCCTATGGGGGTTTTTGAAAATGTTTTAGATCAGCCTATTACTGATGCAGATGTACATGATGTACTTGATGAGGAAAGGGCTGAAAATGAGCAGGCTAGAGGTATGCCAAAATGGCTGGTGCACACTTTGCGTGACAGTAAATTGGATGAACCTTTGTCTAGTCGTACTCGTTCAGGCTCTCGCCATGCATCTTATGCATCATATTGTTATGCTTTGGATGTGTCTAGCTTACATGAGGTTGAGGAGCCTCTGTCTTTTGATGAAGCACAGAATTCAGAAAATTGGATGGCTGCCATGCAATCACAATATGATGCACTTATAGAAAATGACACATGGACTTTATGTGATTTGCCTCCTGGCAAAATGGCCATTGGTACGAAGTGGGTTTACAAGTTGAAACGCAAGCCGGATGGTGAGATCGATCGCCATAAGGCTCGACTTGTTGCAAAAGGTTATGCACAGCAAAAAGGCATAGGTTATGAAGAGACTTTTGCTCCCACTTGTCGTATGACTACTGTACGTTTTCTATGTGCATTGGCAACTCATTTTGGTTTGGATGTACATCAATCATACATTGTTACTGCTTTCTTGAATGGTGACATATTTGAGGAAGTTTATGTAACGCAGCCTCGCGGTTTTGTCATAAAAGGACAAGAGGACAAAGTGTGCAAATGTAACAAGGCTTTGTATGGGTTCAAGCAATCTCCTCGTGCTTGGTATGAGAAAGCTGACACTCATTTGGTCAAACAAGGCTTTCGTAACAGTCCAACAGAAAGCACATTGTATGTAAAGCATGAGGGTGATGTACTTCTCATTGTGGTTCTTTATGTCGATGATTTGCTGATCACTGGACCAAATGAGAGACATATTGCTGAATTTAAGGCTGATTTGAATGCTACTTTCAAGATGAAAGATTTGGGGCTGTTGCATCATTACTTGGGTATACAGTTTAAGCAGTGTGATGGTGGTATTGCCTTGTGTCAGAAAAGTTACATAGAGACATTGCTATGTAAGTTTGGACTTGAGGATTGCAAACCTATTGCCACTCCCATGGAAACAGGTTTGAAGTTGAGTCTACATGATGCTGGTGATCCTGCCGATGTCACTCTTTACCAAACTGCTGTTGGCTGCCTCATTTATGTATGCAACACGAGGCCGGATATTCAGTTTGCAGTCTCACAGGTCAGCAGATTTATGCATAGCCCAGGGTCTAAGCATTGGCAGGCTGTCAAGAGTATTTTCCGCTACCTTAGTGGCACTTTACATCTTGGCTTGTTTTATCCCAAGGGGGGATCATTGCCGCCAGACTTACATGCTTTTTCGGACTCAGATTGGGCTGGTTGTTTTGACACGCGAGTGTCCACAAGTGGTTTTTGTTTCATGCTTGGCAGTTCATGTATATCATGGTTGAGCAAGAAGCAACCTACTGTGGCCACTTCGAGTTGTGAGGCTGAGTACAAGGCAGTCTTCACAGCTACGGTTGAGTGTGCATGGCTCAGACGCCTTATGGTTGATTTGGGTGTTGGACAGGACACTGCCAACACTATCTACACTGACAGTCAGAGTGCATTGGCAGTTGCGAGGAACCCAGTTTTTCATGCTCGCACAAAGCACATTGAGGTGCATTACCACTATGTCAGGGAGAGGCTCTCAGCAGGAGAGATCAGCTTGGCTTATGTGCCAACACAGGACAACCTTGCAGATCTTTTCACAAAGGCATTGTCTCGTGAGAAGCTTGAAGCTTTCCGCAAAGCTTTGGGCTTACTCCCCTTTGTGGATTGATCCTGTCCTCAGGGCATGGCACTTCCCTTTACTCATGTGCCAGCTCTCGTTCACCGCATCACTCCAGGGGGGATTTGTTACCATATACATGTGGTAGTGATGTGTGTGAACACACTAGGACTGCCGGGGCATTTTTTTCCCTCTTTAGGAGGTTTTTTCCCCCGTGCATTGTATATACGCCCATCACTCTACGGCTATCAATCTTTCCATTGCACACTAAGTAACACACTCTCCATTGTGTGCCTTGAGCTTCCTTTGTCTTCTCCAAGCTGTGTGTGTTTCTCTGCAACCCTAATTCCAACATCTGCCTCATTCTTAGAGAAAACAATGATTTCGTCAAAGAAAGTGCCAACAAATAGCCTGTACTCTCGGAAAATCCTGTCCATCATCCGGTTAGATGTCGCAGGAGCATTGGTTACGCCAAAAGGCATCACCAAAAACTCAAATAACCCAAAAGTCGTCCGAAAAGCTGTCTTGTAGACGTCTCCCGACGCTATCCTGATCTGATGATATCCACTCTTCAAGTCAATCCTGCTAAAGCACGAGGATCCCTGTAACCTGTCGAATATATCATCGATCCTAGGAATCGGAAATCTGTTCTTGATGGTGATTTTGTTGAGAGCTCTATAATCGATGCACATTCTCCAAGATCCGTCTTTCTTCAAAACCAACAACACTGGAGAGCAATACGGTGGAGTACTAGGCTAGACAAGACCCTTTTCCAAGAGATCTTTCACTTGGTTCATAATCTCTTCATTCTGTGCTCGGCTCACACGGTAAGGTGGCCGGTTCGGTGGTGTACTTCCAGGTATCAGATCAATGGTATGATCTTCAGGCCCTCTAAAAAGCTATCGGCATGAGTGTGGAGAGAAAAAAAATAAAATAAAAAAAATCTTGGCGTTCTTTTGTTCCGGTCAAAACATATTCAACCTTTATCCATCGTTCAGTTCTCTCCCAAAAGAATGATTAAAGAAACTAAAGTTCATCAAGTACAATCTCTGAGCCCTTCATTTATCAAAGTCGCTTTCTCGGCCCGATAGTCAACCACGGCGTAGTTCTTATGGTACCAAGGGATTCCGAGTAGAACGTCACTCGCGTGCCCTGAAAACCCTTGTCATTGCAAACGAAGTTTGCCAATGCTCGGTGTAATGGCAACATCTCGTCCGGGTGCCAGTCGAACTACCTCCGCCTGTGGCGTCAGTCTGTTGGGCTTAATTCCAAATCAAGCCGCCGATTCCAAGTGAAAAGAAGTTGGCCCTGGGCTCCTTCAAAAGAGCTTCCTGATCCTTCACTTTGCCCCAAAAACGGAAAAGTTTGTACTTTCATTCATTCGATTCGGTGCAAGTCCCACGCCATGTGATACCAGTTCTGCTTTTTTATGTGCCTTTTCTGCCACATCTCTCAGCTGCTTTAGAATTTTGTGGCCTTTCTTTATCTTGTTCATTCGGTGCCTTGTTGGGGCACTTCGCGGAGATATGTCCACGTTCCTTGCATCCAAAGCACTTCTCCTCCTTGATGGAGCGAGCTCTCTCTTGAGGAGTAAGGTTGGGTCATGCATCCTTTTTCTCTGGGTTGCTCTTTTTCTTTCTACTTTCATTCCCAGAAGTCTGTTCGGCTCGTTGTGTCATGATCTCATCTGTGGGGTAGGTCAGACTGCCAGAGTGAATGGCAAAGCCCCGCTTCGCATGACTCATCAACTCCTGAATAGAAGCTGACTTCTGTTCCAAGCAGTGATCTCGGATCTCTGTAGGTAGACCCAAGGTAAACCGCTCAATCTGTTCTCTGAACGAGATCTTCTTGAATGAAGAGGCAGGTAGAAAAGAGCTCCAGAATCTTTCACAGTAAGTATCCACTGTATCTCTCTTGGTCATCCGAAGATAGTTCCAAGCAACTCGTATATCTCGTCCATACTCTTGCGGCAACCAAGAAGAAATAAAAAGCCTCTTGAATTTTAGCCATGTAACTGGCACAGTCTTGCTTAATAGAAGCGTGGACCACCAAGTGCGAGCATTCCCCTTAAAGTAAGAGGCAGCTCTCCGAATCTTGGAGTACTTTAATAGCGTCCTCCCGCGAAAGCGATGTCAAACTGCTGTATAAAAGACAAAGCCTTTGAAGCATCGGAGTATCCCGAAAAAGTATCAAACTTAAGCGCGTGGCCACCTTCCTTAAACTCTCGGACTTTCTTGCTTTTATCTTCGAGAAAGTCATACTGGTTGGCTTTGTGAAAATTCTTCTTGTTTGAATAAAAGTTGTCGTTATCGGAGTCTGAACTTTCTATAGACGAGTCCTTTGTGGAACTGTCTCTCACTGGGCGAGATTTAGACTTCTTTGCCTTTTTCTTGCCCTTTCTGAAGCGTTGTTTCTTGCTTCACTTTTTGCCTTTTTTGTCTTCTTCGCTCGAGTCTGAAGAGCTAGAAGAACTGTCAGAAGAATAAGTAGAAGAAGAAGAACTGGGTACTCCTTCAAACTTGACACACTTCTTCTGTTTCTTTGCCTTGTCAAATGTCGATCGACGACCCAAATATCCCGGGAAATCAGCGCCTTTCTTCTGCTTTTTGCCGTGCTTTTTGTCTTTCTTTTGCACGTCGAAAAGATGAGCAATCCGTGCATCAGCCACGTTCTCCCAATTCCATCTCCGTATATTTCTTGGAGACAGGAGGTTTCTTGAGAGCGGGTTTCAGGAGCGGTGTTGTGGTTCTCTGCCACTCCGTCTGCACCCCCTTAAAAGAGGTCTGGCTCATATACTTTGCCATCTTCAGGTCCTTGGAAAAATTGAGCATCATCTTTGTTGCGTCGTTGATCAACTGTTGACGCTGCATCTCTCGATGCTCCGCCTGAGTAGGCCAAGGTGGGCCATACTCTCTGCCGAAATCTTCGTTGTGATCCCTGCCCACATCTCCAGATGCAGAGGGAGTCGATTGATCCTTGTCTGAAGCCATAGGTGCCGCGGAAAAAAAATTGGGAATCGGATTTCCCGTAGAAGAGAAATCGGCCGTGCTCTAATACCACTGTAACAGACTTGGGCACTCCAAGTCAAAAATCAATCGCGACAACACCAAATAACCACTTTAAAACAATTCACAGATCACAATAGATTTACACTGGCCCGGCGGAGTTCCGTGCCTAGAGATATTGGCCCCAAAGACTAACGCTCCTTTCGGTATTTCTTTTTGTATTAATCGGTTCAAAGTACAAGAGAGTGGGTCGGGATTCACTCTCAAACTCTGCGTCCAGATGCTCTGAGAAGTGAATGCCCAAACCACTTATTTAAAGTTACAAGGGAGAGATTTGCATCGCTAAAAAAACAATTATTTTTTTTTCCACCTCCGCGGTTTTCGGAAATTAGGGTTTTTGGCAGAAATTAGGGTTTGCAGGAATTTTAGGGTTTCTGGCAGAAATTAGGGTTTCTGCTGTCGGTACCCACATCATCACTTTGTGACATTGAGAGTTCTTTTTCAAAGGATTAGAGGAAGATGGGCTAGAAGAGTTACCATTCTTACCATTTTGAGGGTTTTGAGAGGTATACTATGTGAAGTCTTGTTTTCCTTAGGCTTGCCCTTGTTGTGCTTCATCTCTTGGGAGGAGCAATTGCTACCGCCTTGTTGAGATCCGTGGGGTTGAAGACTTCTACATCAAACTTGATATATTCGTCCAACCCAAAAAGGAAAGCCTCTTTGCGCTCATCATCCGATTTGCGTAATTGGGTGCCGAGCTGCAAACACGGTTAGAAAAAGACATGACTGGCATACCATTCTGCTTGAGATTGCGCCAATCCTCTTTCAACCACGCTAGGTACTGTGGAGGCATAAACCGCGCCTTGAGCTTGTCTTGGAAGTCAACCCAATCGAAGGAAAGGGACGCGTCTTCGTCGGCTTCCTCTAGGTGCACGGCCAACTATGCCTCTTGCCATGCGTGGTACCAATTAATGGCATCACCGGCAAGGTACATAATTGTCGTCAAAACCTTGCTATTGCGTGCCTTCTTAGTTGTCGCAAAATAAGCATTAAATTGATGCAACCAAGAATGAATAACAATACCATCCATCTTACCATCATACTTACTAAAAGTCAACTTCTCGCTGACGGGTCGTTGGAGTTCAAATCTCGGCTTGCGCCACTTGATGAACCACCAACATCTTTGGTTGGCTCAAGTTTCGAGGTGAGAACCTGTCGGACCAACTCTTGCATGCGTAGGTCTCTCTGCACCTCACGCTCCCCCTCAAAGACCACTCATCTTTCTTCGACTGCCAAGCGCACATCATCGCGCTCACGCTCCAAAGCTGCCTTTCTTTCTGCTTTTCTTTCTTTTCGTTCCTTGTCCGCCAAGCGCGCTTGTTCACGCTCGCGAATCATCCGTTTATTGGAGGATGCCTGTCGTTCTTGGCGCTCACACTTCAAGGTAACGCGTTGCGCTTCTTGTTGTGCCATCGCAACGCAATTCGCTTCTTCTTGTTGTGCCATCGCAACGTGATTTGCTTCTTGTTGTGCCATCACAACGCGATTCGCTTGTTGTTGTTGACAGTTGTGCCATCATGTCCATCATCGACTTGACCAAAACCTCCATAGGATTCGGTACAATCCGTGGCGTAGATGGGGAAGGAGGAGGGCCCGAAAAACCTCCTAGGTGGTGAGATTCTTCTTCGCTACTGTCATGCCCATCTCCTCCATGCGAAGCATCCATTGCGCTTCGGGTGATGACCATACACTGAAGTCGTGGGTTCTTAAGTTCACAAGGAACTTGGTTCTTGTGGGTCTTGGGTTTTGAGTTCTTGAGGTGCTTGAGGGTCTTGAGGTTCTTGAGGTTCTTCTTTAGCTTGCAATCTCTGTTAGAGAAGAATCTTCTCTTCACCCGAGTTATGCTCTTTTCCGCGGGCGCATCCCTTTGCGGCCTTGCACTCACACCAAGGTTGCTTTTCCCCACCTCACGTCGATTGGTCGGCCGCTAAGTGCACAGTCCGCTCTCAAGAGGCACAAGGGGAGGCTGGACAAGCCCTTCTTTCTTGGGTTTCCTGTCACTCTTCAAAAACACGATTAGGAATCGACACGTCCAAGAGGACTTGGGTTACGTGCAACCGCAACAAGCCAAAAAAAAAAACTGTGGTTCTTTCCTTGAGTGATACAGAACACTGCCAAAGCTCTGATAACAATGTAAGGTGCAGCGGAAGTGAATGTTGAACTTTGCTCAAGATGAGTGCTCCAAACTGTGCTCAAGGTTCCTTTTACTTACGGAAGGAAGAGCCTTATGTGCCTTCAATGAGAGAGTGCAAGACTCAAGTGATCACAAACAAAGTGGATAAACACTGTGAATGAAGGTGCATGAGACTGAGAGATAGAGAGAGAAGAATACGACACCAAACAAGTTGTCAAACCCTCCTCCGAAGGCCCTTCTCTCGATGGCGAGAGAAGTCTATGATATTGATTGCACAAACTGGTACAAGATGTTGATGCAAGATATGTCTAGGTTGGAGTCGACGACGACGACGAGAACGGCGTTGACGACAGATCTGCTGAAAACGTTGGTTTTATTGTTGTCCTTACTGCTGAAGAAAACGCTCGTTTGATGCTGTTTGTTAACCCTCACGGCACACGGACACCCTATGATCTATAAACGCTGTATTGTTTAGAGTCAGGTACCGGGCTTGTCGGACCAATAGGAACAGGGTAAGGGTGATTGCCGATGACAGGCGCACTCTAACTGGAATATTCAAGGAGTTAGTTGGCTAAGTATGGGCGCCCAAGTGTGAATGGGGTGAGCTCATATAAAAGCCACTAAACCTAATTTTTACTCATTCTCTCATTGTGCAATAGAAGCTGCTCTTCCTCCATCTCCACCTTCTCCTTCACCATCTCCTTGTGTGTGTGTGTGTGTACGTATGAGAGAGAGAGAGAGAGAGTGTGAGAGTCTGTGTGTGATCGAGCGTTGCGGCGGCACGACGGCGGCGAGGCGGTTGAGCGCGGCGTAGCGGTGTCTCCCTCTTCTTCGCGGCGCAGGAATCCTTCATTCGCAACTACGCAGGAAGGTGAGTGACACACCATTCTTCCTTGTGAGCTTGTCTGTTGTATGACTGTGTGCTAGGAGCCTTTGTGGCTCGCACACGGCGCGTAGCAAGTCCCTAGCCGTGACATTTTTGGCGCCGTTGCCGGGGAGCTACTACGCGTGAAGCTCCAATGGCGACCTGTAAATTGTATTGAAGCTATTTTTTATGTAGGAAAGACGCGGCTTAAGTTTGATCATTGTTGTTATGCAAAAACAGTAGAGAAAGACACAATGTTGTTGACTGCATTCAAGTTTTCTGTGTTCTGTTAAGCTCTGTTTTGTTAGTTCTATTAAGCTCAGATTTCAGCTTACACAATTAGCATTTCTTGCGTTTCTGCGTTTTCTGCATTTTCTGGTTTGCACTGCACAGTTCTGTCAAGTTTCAATTTTTTGCATTTTCTGTGTTTTCTGGTTTGTGCACAGTTAGGCGCACAGTTAGTTAATTAAGTAGGTTAGTAATTAGGTGAACCACTGATTAGCAGGTCAGTAGGTAGGTGGGACAGTAAATAGTTAGGTGAGGTCAACGCGCACCAAAACGCGTACTAAATAATATCCAAAAAATATATATATATATTTAAGCGTGAGTGACTGGGAGGTTATAAAAAAATATATATATATTTAAAAAATATATATTTAACAAAAAAACAAAACAAAACAAAAGAAAAATCGAAAAATTATTAAGCGTGAGTGACTGGGGGGGATCACTAAAATTTTGATCGGGATCGGGATCATTTCCCCAAGCCCAAGCCCAAGCCCAAGCCCAGGCCTCAGTCCTCAGTCTTATGATATATACTAGACTCACTCTTATATATATACCCTACCCCCTCAAGAGGGAATGAGAGCATGTGGGGCAAGTCCTCCACTCTCCTCCCTTCTCTTCCCACTTGCACCCTTAGACTTGCTATTTGGAGCCTAGTTCCCCAGCTAGGAAAAGACTGTTTCGGGCTTTTCTGGAGCAAAATAGAACCAAACGGTGGGCTGTAAAGCACAGCGCGTCCCTCCTAGCAATACGCTCATTTCGAGCTATCACACGGCCCATTCCATGACACGCTCTAAAAAATCTAGCAAAAAAACAAACAAAAAACACGCAAAAACTAGTCACAAGGCCTCCTAGAGCAGCTTTTTGACACCTGAGGGTATCAAAAGCACATACACTTACGCTCTGGGCGGGTGCTAGAACACGAGCATATTGAGGGTGCCTCTGTTCATACGGACACCCATTACCCATCCACGATAGGCTCTAGACCCTCAGCGGGGACACAAGGTAGTACCACCCAAGACCCTAAAATAGCCGCTAGTGATTCCTCCTCCGACTCAGAAATCATGGAAGCATACCCTACCCAAAACACTGAGAGAGAAGGCCATGCACCTCCCGAAGCTCCACAGCCTAGTACTAGTATGTTTAGCCGTTTCATGGAAACATTAGGTAGAGCTACTCGCTCGGAACCTGATGCAAATGAAACACACGAAGGGGGTGGGAAAGTGGACTCTCCTTTCACATCGCACGTGGACCCCACACCCCCAAAGAGTGTCCATGTGGATATCCTGCCAACTTCTTACCAAGAAGGCCCTGTTGAGCTGCCTCCTTCAGAAGTTCCCTCTAGAGTACCGTTGGTGACAAGTAAAACCACGGGGAGCAACATTGCTTCTACCTCACAAGAAACCGTTAACACGTCGACTCTAGAAGGATTGTTCATTAATGATCATTGGACATACGACCTCCACACTGAGGTGTTGACGGATCTACACTCTGGCCACGCCTACCATGTAGGATGGATAGAGATTGTACAATCCACCTCTAGTGCCACGAGCATCGAAGATCAACTGAAAATGATCTGTAATGTTATCCATGGCATTATTCAATAAGAAAGGCAAAACCGAGGGGTAAATATACTCTCAACTGGCCCCATGAGATTTCTGGATACGAGCAAGGCTCAACAGCCTACTCTATCACAAATGGAGACTCCTCTAATGAGCCCCATGGACCCATCTTACGTCATTTCACCTGGGGTCTCTATGCAATCTGAGCCTCCGAGCGACAACTTTAGCTTCCCTAACTTGGCTCAACCCTCTATTAAGGAAAACACAGTGCTCACTCCAGGGATAAGCCTGACAGAGAATGTACCGATGACATCTACGGTTAGCGAAGTGCCACTACCTAGTGTCGTAGTACCTAATATGGGGCCTCGACCGTATGTGCCTCTAGCCCCTTGTGCACACATGGCCCCCACACCTCCAATTGTACCACTTGTTTATGCTCCTCGAGTGCCGCTACCTAGCCCTTATCCGAGTGGACCTATGCCCGGTTATGTTCCATATCCTGCATCATCCACACATATGCCAAGACCGGTACCCGTCCCTCTCCCACATATGATTCCAAGAGTACCTCCACCGGCCCTGCCTCTTCACATAGGTGACTTGGCAGCGTTTGCTCAAACCATAGGTCGATCTATCGCGGAAAATATGCGTCATGCATCTGATAGAGAGCCTTGAAGTAAGGCAGTACAAATTGCCAAACTCACGCAAAAATTCAATGGGGACGAAGATGCTAGAAAACACATTGAAGTGTTTGAACAAGTATGTGATTCCTTAGGGGAACGCAACGAACTACATAAGTGCAATGCCTTAAGCTTGACATTAAGTGGGAAGGCTGGAGATTGGTATAGAACCCTAAGGGTGGACGAGAAAACAATCTACCCTACCCTTCGAAGGTTGTTTCTAAAGGAGTACATACGAGAAGGTGTGCTTTCGGGTGTAGCATCTCAGCTACAGAAGGCCGAACGTAAGGAAGGAGAGTCAGTAAGGGACTTCATTAGTCGTCTAAAGCACTTAAACTCTCGTTGCCCTGTAAATGAGCGCTTCAACAATAACCAAGTGCTTGATCGATTCATTCGAGGGTTGAGGAATGAAGGAATCTATAATGGACTAGTGATTAGAGGTATCACAACCTGGGAAGATGTCACTGCCAATGCAATCCAATTAGAGGACAACTTGATGATAGCAGGCATGAGGGTGTCTACTGACACGAGATCCACTAGCTCACAAGCCATTGAGTATGAACCCATGACTGCAAAGCCCATTGCCAATGAGCCAAAGGTATTTGAGACATTCTTGACAGACCTCACCAAGGCAATCCAAGAGTCTCTTAAGGATAATCGACCCCCTCAAAATAGTCACATGTATCCAAGAAGGGAGCAACAATGGTGTTCCATTTGCTTAGGTCCACATAGCACTAGTGAGTGCCCTACGTTTAGAGTAAAATTTAATGGAACTTGCAACGCATGTGGTAGGTATGGTCACCAAGCTAAGGATTGTTTAATGATCAAACGTATGATGGCAAATAGACCACCTGTAGCCTGGACGGATGCACCTCGAGCTCCTGTATTGATGCCTGCTCCACCTGTTGAGCAACCGCAACACATGGTCCCTAGATCTCAAAATGTTGTACAAGCTACACCGCTACCACCTCCTGTGCTAGGACCGCAGCCCCCGCATCCAAGAGTCGCCCCTATGAACCAAGTGGGTTGCGAGCCATCTAATGCTTATGCAGATGGCTGTGAGGAGGAAATAGACACTAGTATTGCCCACGGACTTGATATATTGGAAGAGTGTCCTATATACTACATGGAAGATTGTTGGGGGCAAGTCAAACCGGTTTATCAAGCTACTGCTCTCGCATCCAGAGGTCAAAATATCAACACCCAGGCTAGGAGGCCACCTCTTCAATGCTACGAGTGTGGTGGACCACATCGGGCAGCGGAGTGCCCTATTAGGCTGCAAAAGAATGTTGCACAGATGCAAATGAATCAAGGGAGCACGTCTACAATGCCAATACTCACATGTAATCGTTGTGGCATAAATCACTTGATTGCCCAATGCCCCTATAACCCAAATGCGCCTAAAATCACACCCCTAAATTTGGTCGAAATTGCTAGTGTGACATCGCCAATACCACCCGTCGCACCCGCTTATGCGATTACACGGTCCATGCTTCAAGGGCCAGGCCATATCCTCGAAGAGAGAGATACCGCGTCAGTTATCCAAGCAAAGAAAAAGAAGACACGAAGGAAGAGTTCGCAGAATACGGGAAATTCAAAGCCAAGTTCCAAAACAAACATAGGAACAGGAGATGACCCCGTGTATATGAATGACCTCGAGGATGATTCAGATTCAGTCGAGACAATGGAGACTAGAACCAATACCACAAAGGGAAAGACCGACAAAGAAAACCGTAACATGGAACCAAATGAAAACCGAATCAGAGAAAACCATAAAGAGCCTCTGAAAACACCACAAGTGTTTCCAAATCCAATCCAAGACTCCCAAGATAAACCGCAAGGACAAAAAGGGAAGAATCGTAAAAAGAAGATTGGGACGTACCCAAACCCAGTAGACGAGATTGAGCAGGTGAAACATCTAAGAGGTTTAGTGGAGGAGACTCAAAGGAAACTAGAACCAGAACCCATGCATGTCAAAATTCATGACACAGTGTTTCCCACGCAAGTTCATCCACCCCACATGAACCATAGACCGTTAGCCATATCTAGTATCATCCAAGAAGGGAGTGAGGACGGGACATCAGAAAGTGAGCATACACCCTTCTTGTTGGAAAGGATGTTTAACGAAGGAATACCTGATCCCATTGAGGAATATGAGATTCCATCCTCACCAGTTCCTAGTCAAGGACCTACACCCTGCAAAATGCCAATGAATGTTGCCAAACTAGTGGACTTCATGTCTTCAGAGGTCCGAACCACGATCATAGCAAAGCTGTATGGAGATCCTGAGTTATTCCTTGCACTTCGAGCATTCCTTAACGGAGAGCTACGAACGGGATTACCGCAGTTTGCGCAACCAAATAGGCCTGACTCGATTATGATTGATGAGGAAAATCATGTGCAATCACTTGACTTAGATGGACACGAGTCTGTGATCGAGGTACCCATTAACGAATTAGGGCAGTATTTTGAAGGCGAGGAGTCTAATGCGACCCTATCCATCACTACCAAGGGATTAACTATAAAGGGAATTCTTGATGGTGGTGCGGGAGTTAGCATCGTTACAAAAGATTGTTGGGAATCCATGGGAAAACCCCGCCTCAGTGTTACTAACATTGTGGTAAAGATGGCAAATGGTACCATAGCCAAACCTATGGGGATGCTCACAAGGTACGACATACGTTCATTGTAATGGATTTCTCTAAACACCTTATGTCATATGAAATGATTTTAGGACGACCATTCATGAGGGAAGCACAAATGGTTCATGATTGGTCTAAAAATCATGTCTATTTGCAATTCCAAGACTCTGTCCTTAGAGTGGATTTGGTGACTGGTAAGGTACACCCCTTAGGGAGTAAAACCATTATTGATCATCGCTCTGACACCACAGTTCACTCGGCCCCACTACAATATTGTTACACTTGTAAGAAGGATACAGACATTGGCCAAGATTCTCCTTACATGGATGTGTTACCGGGTATAACGGAATCAGACAACGTAGACTGGGTACACCTAGCTGCAACCATAGATACCTGGGGAAATAGAGGAACCACTTGGGTCACACCAGAGGGGGAAGAGGTACCACAAATTGCACCTCTGAACATGATAAGTGTCATACATGCATCTTCTAAGGGCAAGGCAACTGTAGACCAATCTGACAGTGACACCGATAGCTCAATAGAAGACTTTGACCAACACGACTCAGACACGGACTCCCAGAGTGAAACGGATTCTGAATCTCATGAATTAGAGAGTGGATCAAGTTCAGAGTCAAAACATTCGGAAGGACCGAGCACATCAACCGATCATAGCTCCTCCGAGAGTGAAGAGGACACCAACGAGGACTCCTTTAGTGAGCCAGATCTAAATGCAAATCAAAAGCAGGTCTCAAATAAGAAAAAGAAAAACTTTAAGAGGCGTCGATATCGAGCCAATGTACGTGCTAGGATAAAAAAGAAGAGATCCTCAGCAGAATGGCTCAGTTATATAGGAGCATGTGATGCTCATCGAAAATTGGTAGACGATTGGGGTGAATATCTCCAAAATGTTATGTGGTGTAGACCGCGACCCCATGACATAGCCCAATTAGAGATCATAGACAAGCCAAAGTTGAGCCGCACTGTAAGGAGGCATCAAAACCAAGAGTTAGCTCGACAACACAAGAAAGCAGAAATGGAAGCACAGACCAAAGCACAACCAGAATCCACAGACTTGCATCCTGCACCAGAACATTTCAAATCTTACACCACAGGGGAAGCAAAGGTTGTGTACACAAAAGCCCAAAGAATACCTATCGATGGGAATAATGGAATCTATGATGGTCCGGCAATAGTTAAAGAAATAGAGTTAGCCGACCCCGGTGAAGAATCAAAACCTGTTTTTATTGCCCAAGACCTCACAGAAGTTGAAGAGGCGATCCTCAAAGAGCTTCTCAAGGAATTCAAGGACGTATTCGCTTGGACATACCATGATATGAAAGGTGTTCCACCTTCTGTGGTCCAACATACAATCCCTATGATTAGCATTGCGAAGCCCGTACAACAAAGACCCTACCCGATGAATCCTAAGTACGCAAAGATCATTCAAGAAGAACTAGAAAAGCTTATCAAATGTGGGTTCATATATCCTATTGAACACTCTGAATGGGTGTCTCCAATAGTTATCGTGCCAAAAAAGAATGGGAAACTCAGGGTGTGCGTGGACCTCAAAAAAGTTAATGCAGCTACTAGAAGAGACCATTACCCCCTACCATATTCCAAACATGTACTCGAAAGAGTTGCAGGCAAGGAAGCTTATAGCTTTCTAGATGGGTACTCAGGCTACAACCAAATCACGATAGCGCTAGAGGACCAAGCTAAAACTGCCTTCATCACAGAATTTGGCGTGTTTGCATTTCGTGTGATGGCTTTTGGCTTAACAAATGCCCCTGCTACATTCCAACGATTAATAAACACTGCTTTTAAAGAATATTTGAGAGAGTTTTGTGAAGCTTTCTTAGACGACCTTTGTGTTTACTCTTCTTGGAAAGAACATCTATCATGTTTGCCGAAGGTGTTTGAAAAGTGTAGGTTATATCGTATCTCATTGAACCCGTTCAAATGCCAATTTTGGGTCAAGCATGGAGTTATTTTAGGGCATATAGTATCTAAAAATGGTATCTCAACCGATGAGAGCAAAATTAAAGTGATTCTAGAGTTACCACCACCAACCAATTACAAGGGAGTTCAAAGGTTCATGGGACACGTAGGTTATTATCGATGGTTTATTTTATTTTTCGCTGAGATAGCACGTCCTTTGTACAAGCTTCTCATTGAATTTAAATGGACTGAAGAGTGTGACCAGGCCTATGAACAATTGAAGAAAACACTAACAAGTGCTCCGATTTTAAGGACACCTAACTGGGATGTCATTTTCCATGTGCATATTGATGCATCAAACTTTGCTATTGGGTGTGTTCTCACTCAACCAGGAGCACATAAATTGGACTATCCCATTAACTTTGCAAGCCGTCAATTGAACGATGCTGAAAGGAACTACACCACTACAGAGCGAGAAGGTTTAGCAATGGTTTATGCAGTAAAGAAATTTTGCTACTACCTTCTGGCAAACAAGTTTGTATTTTATGTGGATCATCAAGCGTTGCTGTATCTGGTAAACAAGCCATGCTCCACAGGAAGAATCACACGATGGTTGTTAATTCTTCTGGAGTTTGATTTCACGATTGTAGTGAGACCCGGTAAAAGGCACGTCATGGCTGATCATTTGTCTCGCATACCCAATGGTGAAGCCCCTACACGAGTTGATGATGAATTACCCGATACTTCCCTATTCATAGTTGAGACTATGCCTGAATGGAGTGAGAACATTGTTAACTTTTTAGTTAATGGTTTTCCACCCAAGGAACTTCGTAAGGATATCGCTCGAAGGCTAGTAAAAGAATATGAACCTATTGTTTGATTGCCGGAACTCTGTATAGACTAGGCAAGGACGATATTCTTAGGCGTTGTGCCCGCGAGGATGAATATTTGTATATCTTGCAAGAAGCACATATGGGCATAGCAGGAGGACATTTTTCAGGAGACCTAACTGCTAGAAAGGTGCTGCAATCAGGCTATTGGTGGCCAACTTTATTTAAGGATGCATCACTTTTTACAAAAGGGTGTGATGAGTGCCAACGTTACAAGACCACACAACGCAAAGACAGAATGCCCTTACATCCTATTAAAGTAACCCAACCATTTGAAAAATGGGGCTTAGACTTTGTAGGTCCAATCAGTCCCGCAGCATTCTAGTTGCTACGGACTATGTAACAAAGTGGGCTGAAGCTAAGGCTTCACAAAAGGCTGACGCGAGGACAACAGCTAAGTTTCTTTTTGAGAACATTATCACAAGATTTGGTTTCCCTTTTGAAATTGTTAGTGATAATGGTACCCATTTTATAAATGAGGTAATAAGAGAGCTTACCACGACCTTTATGATATCCCACCATAAGTCTACACCTTATTACCCGCAAGCTAATGGACAAGCCGAGAGCACCAACAAGACTCTAATCTCTATTTTAACCAAGACGGTAGAAGCTCATCGCACTGATTGGGATTTGAAGTTGACATCTGCTCTATGGGCTTATCGTACTGCTTACAAAGTGGCTATTAATTGTACGCCATTCAAAATGGTATACGGCCAAGAAGCGGTTATGCCTTGGGTTTTGTCATTCCTAGTCTTAGGGTAGCTTCGCAAGAAGGATGGAATGGTAACCCCTTAACCGAGCGTTTGTATATCTTAGAAAAACTAGACGAAGAGAGACAGTTGGCTGTGCAAAATGCTCTTGTGGAAAAGGATAGGAGAAAGAAGTGGTTTGATCGCCATGTGAAGGACAAGGACATCAAAGTTGGTGATAAAGTCCTTATGTATGGAGTACGTAAAGAGAAGAAAAAGTTGAAATATGCTGGTAAAGGACCATATAGAGTATGTGAAATTACCCCACAAGGTACCCTTCGTGTGGAAACTCTTGATGGAGTTGAAACCATTGGATTCCTCAATGGGAGTAAATTCAAAAGATATTATGATCCTTTAAGCCAAGAAGAACTACGGGCCATTCATCAAAAGAAGGCCGCCAAAGCACAAACCGAGTTAAAGAAGATACAAGCTCAAGCTGAGGCTAAGGAGCGACAACAACGTATAAGACAAAAACGAGAGGCTAACCTTGGAGTCACAAATGCATTCCACGTGGAAATCGAAGAGGATTGGTTGGACTCTGACACACCTCTACGATACCCTATTGAGTTAAATAGTACCTATGGAAAAGTGCTATATAACGCCTTATTGGACACGGGTGCTAAATATAATCTGCTATCCTATGGGGTGTGGTGTCAGTTAGGGAAGCCACCTCTATCTGAGAGTATTATCCAAGTCAAGGGTGTCAACAAGAAAAAAACTACGGTTTTTGGAATCTGGCACACTTCTGTCAGTTATGACAATGGAATTGTAGCTCAAGACTTTTTCGTCATGCCTACTGGAACTATGGAGGGTAATATAAACCTAGGACGCACGTGGATGATAGCCACCAAATGCACTATTGATTGGGGGACTGGGGGTGTCACAACGCAAAAACCAACTCTTATCCCTACCACTCAAGCCATAGTCCCTGAGATATTGCCTAAGGAAATAAAACCCAAGACATTGCATGTCCAGGAGGTTGAACCATACGTCCCCATAGCCCAACTCTCTAGATCTTCAACTGATGTAGTTGAAAGAAAGCTTGAGACACACAAGAACCATCCTAATATAACAAAGAAAGCATACAAGTGGGTCCCTAAAGCTTCTTTAGTAACCATGGCTGATGTTAAAAAACGGAAGCCTCGTAAGAAACGTCCCACTCGCTCCAAGAAATGTAAGAAAACGTGGCGCTGGATTCCTAAACGACTATTAAAAGCCCAAGGATACTATGATGGAAATGAGCAAATTTGGGTACCTAAACGTAAGATGTGTCCTTCCCTATCGACAACAAACCCATATGAGTCAAACAGTGTAACGCTAAAGCCAATGGCAGACCGTGGAAAGGGAAAGATCACAGAATGCTACACACCTAGTCCAGAGCTAGTTTGGGCTCCAAGGCAAACCCAATTTATTCCACCTAGCTCAGGAAGGGGGGAGTTCCATGAAGCTTCTAGCTCCTCATGTAATACATCCATAGAGGTAAAAGCTTCTACACAGCCTCCATATATAGTAATGGACCTCAATGAAGCTACAAAAGAATCCACACCTCCCAGTGTTCAAGAATTACCTGATGAACCACTTCAAGTTCGATCCTGGGAGAGTATCTTACCACCCTTGCAACTTGACGAGGCACCTAGGGTAATAGAAAACTACTGGCAAAAATCCTCACCTATTACCAACTGGAACAATTGGTTTCAAAGGGTGACAAGCTCATTTCAAACGGTATGATCTACCCAAGGAGGGGGGGAGTGTTTGTGGACATCCATCATTCACTTGCTTCCCTCTCAACCTTTCTCCCTGACCTCTTAATCTCCGATCTTAGGGAATGTATATATAAAGCCTTATACTCACAAAAACAAGATAAAAAAGTAAAAGAGCAAGAGCCATCACACAAATCATAAAAACAAATTATGCACAAGAACACGACCCTTGTAATATTTGCACTCTAACCATCATCTATTTGCGTGTACAGATATGGCTAGTACGCTAGAGTCATCCACTCCTGCCTTGGGTGAGAGGTACCCTCGTTACTTTTCACAAATATTTCACATGGTCTTTCCAGTGCTTGCATGTGAATGGGATTTGATAGGTACGCTAGCATGTGAGAGGAATTTTGAGGAGTTAGAATGGCTGATACGTCTCTTGACCACGTCTGATCCATACTTAGTGGAGAGCGTTTCTCCCATTGCACAAGCCTACCCTTTTGACCAAGATGACTATAGGCGTCTAGTGACCTTCTTAGTAAACATGGGCACCTATGATGAAGAAGAAAATTTACATGACTACACGGATGGCACATATGGTCTCATGGATGATGACTTTGTTTATCTCGACGACGAGGATAGGGGTTTAGCCTTAGGGTTTCCCCCCAACCTCTACAATATCCTATTCCCTTGACTCTTTAGGGGGAGTGCAAATAATTAGGTTAGGTTTCCTTATGTTTTTTGTTGTGTTCAATAAGTGTTGGTACCTTTTCCCACTAATGTGCCTCCTGGAGGTATTCCTTTTGTTTCCTAGTGTGTACAGGAGCGTGTTGCTATTGATAGGATTTGGACCTTCATGGAACCTTTCTCTCGTTCACACTTCAAATCAAGCGCGACCATCAACACAAACAGGTGTTTTATGTCCATTAGCATTGCCCTTATCTTTTTGCATCCATGTTTGTCTGCTTTGATTGTGATTGGTAGCATAATATTCAGCGCATTTGCTTAGTATCAAACATTTAATTCAATGTAATGTTTTGTCATAATCACTTGTCTAGGTTTAAAAATCAAGCAGTCCGACTAAGCTAGTTTGACCAAGCTAGGTATTAGAAATCTTCTCTTAATACCATGGGGAATGCCTTCCTAATAAGCAATGGTTACTTAGGTTCTTAATCCGATTTAGGCAGCATTGTGTGAAATGTACGAGGGCTTTCTAGTGGGCTTAACCTTATTGACCTTTAGCTTAAGTATTATAAAGGGAGTTTACTAATGTGATGAGCCTGGGGAAGGTAACAGTGTTATATGACCCTCCAAAGTTACAAAATTAAAATGCTGAAAATGAACAAACAAAAAATCAAAGTGCCACAATGTAAAATTTTAAGTTGGAAGAGAAATCCCTGCTTAAATTGGTACTTCACTCACATGTATCGCCTATGGTACTAGAGCCCTAGAGGTTCCCAGTGTGGGCGCTTTTCCTTGAAAAGCAAAAAACCCAAGGCATACAAAATAAGCACACACATCAAAATTGAATCAATGTGAAAAGACTTTGGGGGGTCAAAGAAAAGGTAATCAGTCAGGCGATGATTTCATGAGAAATTCCTTTTATCGTAGCTTCACTACAAGGTCTTCTAGGTATAGCCTCTAGTCAACCCTCGAACATCAAATACTTGGCTCTCGCGATTAAACAACTTAATTGACCAGAAAAAATTGAGAAGTTACCCATGGTATTAATAGTTGAGCTCTAGTGCCTTTTGACCGTTAAATTAGCGACCCCGGACTTGTTTAATTTTTTACCTTTACATTTGTTTATGCATTTGATTATATTGCAATTTAATGTTTATTGCTGACAAATTGTCTAAAATTCTGTTACCAATCAATTTGTCTGTCTAAAATTGCATATGATTTTCAATTGTATATGAGAATGCAATTACTGTGGCAATGTTGTTTGATTTTGTAGTGATTGAAGAAGGCTACGCACATCCATGTCGACTGCTCTCCCATCTCGACGAACGAGCTTCAACTAGATAGCTTCCGAGGACGGAATCTACATCAGGAAGGGGGGCATGTTAACCCTCACGGCACACGGACACCCTATGATCTATAAACGTTGTATTGTTTAGAGTCAAGTACCGGGCTTGTCGGACCAATAGGAACAGGGTAAGGGTGATCGCCGATGACAGGCGCACTCTAACTGGAATATTCAAGGAGTTAGTTGGCTAAGTATGGGCGCCCAAGTGTGAATGGGGTGAGCTCATATAAAAGCCACTAAACCTAATTTTTACTCATTCTCTCATTGTGCAATAGAAGCTGCTCTTGCTCCATCTCCACCTTCTCCTTCACCATCTCCTTGTGTGTGTGTACATGTGAGAGAGAGAGAGTGTGAGAGTCTGTGTGTGATCGAGCGTTGCGGCGGCACGACGGCGGCGAGGCGGTTGAGCGCGGCGTAGCGGTGTCTCCCTCTTCTTCGCGGCGCGGGAATCCTTCATTCGCAACTACGCAAGAAGGTGAGTGACACACCATTCTTCCTTGTGAGCTTGTCTGTTGTATGACTGTGTGCTAGGAGCCTTTGTGGCTCGCACACGGCGCGTAGCAAGTCCCTAGCCGTGACACTGTTTTTCTTGCTGAAGGAAACGTTGATCTGAAAGGCTGAAAACGCTGATCTGCAGGGGCTGAAAACGCTGATCTGTAGGGGCTGAAATCACTGTACTGTAGGCTTCACAAACGCTGGTCCTGCATGCTGAAATCGCTGATGCTTAGTGTTGAAAACGCCAAGCCATCAAAGCTGAAAACGCCAGGGTATAGGGAGTCCTTGCTTGAGAGAGAGAGAGAGGGAGATGCCTGCTGTAATTCAATTGCCTGTGCACTTCCTTGCTCTTCTGCCAGATTGTGCTAGCGTTAGGTTTGCTTATAGATTATCTTAGTCAAGTTTCCCTACCCAGTTTCCAACAAAAGTCACCTAAGAAAGAAAAAGGGAAAGGAGAGGCTTTTTTCCAAAGCTTAGTATGCAATACTACGGACTTTTCCAGATTACTGAAAAGATAAATGATGTCTCCTTCCGATTGAAACTGCCAGATACTTGGAGGATTCACAATGCATTCCATGTGGGTCTCTTGAAACCTTTTAAGGGTGATGTGCCTGATGATGGGGAGCTTGATGAGCAACCCAAAGTGGAAGAAAACGAGGAGACCCTTGTTCCTGAACAGATTTTGGCACATAGGGATACGAAGAAAGGTAAAGTCCGAAGGCGGTTCTTGGTTAAGTTTAAGAACTTTCCTGCATTTGATGCGAAGTGGATGGAGGAGGAGGACCTAGCAGATACTCCTCGGATTGTGAAGCTTTACCTCGATGCTTTGGTTTAGCATAGTCTACTCCAAACGGAACCCGGAAATTCAGCTTGGCCGAAGATCTTGTGCAGTGGGATGCACAAGAGGGGAGTTGCTCCACTCCTTTGTCAACAGATGCCTTGATTTTGATGCTAAAGTCACTAATGTCACTTTGAGCTTCAGGGATACTGAGAGCTGACAGTATTTTACTGGATGACTTTATGAAATGGAATTCCTGATAATGATACTAATTTGTTTCTTCACTTCTTTTGAGTGCAGGAACTGATAGACGAAATGACTGCAACATTTTGGTCTACTTGATCTCGAATACATGGTTGCAATAGGGGTTAGTCAATCGGACATCGATGAGGTCCCGATTGGACCTAGATGTGATTGCTAGCTACATTGCCGATAAATCATGGTCTAAGATCCGAATGAATGTTGAATGTCATATGATGTCCTGTGATGTCTAGTGATGTCCTGTGATGTCGTGTGATGTGACTGTCGATTTGGTACATGTGCTAGATGTGTGTCCCTAGTACGTAGGTACTAACAGTCAGTGTCTGCTAAGACGGTTTATGGCTTTTGTCGGTTTTGCAAGTGTAATCGCGGTCGATTACAATGCTTTCAAGAGGGGGTATGTCACAAAGTGATGACGTGGTTGGCGATAGCAAAAACCCTAATTTCTGCCAAAAACCCTAAAATTCCTGCAAACTCTAATTTCTGCCAGAAACCCTAATTTTCGAAAATCGAGGTGGAAAAAAAAAAAATTTTTTTTTTAGCGACGCAAATATCTGCTTTTGGGCATCCCTTGTAACTTTAAATATCTGCTTTTGGACATCCCTTGTAACTTTAAATAAGTGGTTTGGGCATTCACTTCTCAGAACATCTGGACGCAGAGTCTGAAAGTGAATCCTGACCCACTCTCTTGTACTCTGAACCGATTAATACAAAAAGAAATACCAAAAGGGACGCCAGTCTTTGGGGCCAATATCTCTAGGCACGGAACTCCGCCGGGCCAATGTAAATCCATTGTGATCTGTGAATTGTTTTGAAGTGGTTATTTGGTGTTGTCGCGATTGATTCTTGACTTGGAGTGTCAAGTCTGTTACACTCAAAATGAATCTAAGGGTAAAGCTAAAGCACCTATAAAACCTAAGGTAACCCCGGATGAAAAAGCTGCACAAGGAATTGTAGGAGGATACATAACGGCTCAAGAACAAGTGATTTATGCTAAGGAAGGTTTATAAATGTCACGTCAAGGGTCACATTAAGAAGGCTTGTCCTAAGACAGCCCCACCTAAAGAACCTAAGGCACCCATAGCAACCACAAGCACTTTAACGAACCAAACTAAATCTTCTCATGTCTCTGACACACACATTGATGAGTCTCTCATGAAGTGTTGTGGTCATGTAAGGGTCAACGTTTTGTCATATTGGTTGATCCAAGCAGTATGCATGATGCGCTTAGTGCCTCTCTTTGTAGAGAGAGCCCGCCTAGAGGTTAGTCGGACATCTCCTCTCGAGGTGTCTGGCTTCGCTCCCGGTATGGACTCTCTCATCACACAAGAGTGCCTTGATGTGTTGTTTACAGTTCAACAAGCTACTTTCCGTAGAAAATTTGTCGTGTCTCCTCTCTCAGGATGTGATATGCTTTTGGGCATTAGATGGTTTCGTGAGCATAACCCTCTCATTGATTGGGAGGACAACACTCTCACATTAAATCCCAAGAGTGACTCTCCCATGATCATTCGTGCTGTGGAGGGTCTACATTCTTTGCCTCTCATTTCTCATGTGGAGGTAAAGCGTGAATTACGACGAGGAGCACAAGCGGCATTCATCTATGCTGCTCCAGTTACCCAGAGCATTCAGACTCCAGACGGGTATTCAGCTTTGTTTACCAAGTTTCAGCATCTCTTTTTGCAAAATGATCTTCCACCCCGTCTCCCACCCGAGCGGCCGGAGGACCATCGCATCGAGCTTACGGAGGGAGCATAGCCTGTCAGTAAGGCTCCCTACCGTTTGAACAAGACATAGGAAGAAGAGTTAGAGCGGCAACTCACGGAGTTGGTGGCTAGATCTCTCTCTCTCTGTGTCTAAAGAAAAGTAAAAAATTTCGGGTGAAAGCCAAAGCCTACCGCCCCACGGGCCGGTTTCAAGGTTCCGTTGCTGGGACATCAATCACTTTTTCCTCAAAGAGTGAGCCTCGATTGTTTTGGGTAAAGACACAGAGTGCAGGAACGTGGGATTACACTATGGCCGACAAAGGGAAGGGCATTATGGAAGAGGGTTCCTCTTCGAAGGACAGACAAGAAATTGCTATGGTGTTCGAGATTGGCGAGAGCTCACGGCCACGTCAGTCTGTACCTCCTGTTAATGTGAATGTCCCTCCAGTAGTACAGGGCTTTATGACTGGGCAACTTGAGGAGGATGCGTTCAAGACTCAGTTAGTTGCCGCGGTGAATGTCTTTTCGCAACTAATGCAAAATCCAAGGTTTATGGAGTTCTTGCAAGCACCACCAGTGCAACAGCAAAATAGACAACCTACATCGCGTACAAAGCTTGTTGAGGCTCAAGCCCAAGTACTTCATGCGACTCAGCAGGATAGGGAACACTCGCATGTTGCAGAGTCAAGGGCTCCAAAACAGGTTCCTCCCATGCTTGAACAGGTGGTTAGGACGCCTATTCCACAGGTTATGCCAGTTCAGCCCGCCATCTTTCAGTCTTTAATGGATAGGGAACTGGATACCAGGCTATGCACCCAGTTTGTCCACCACCCACGGTACATCCTGGGTATTTCGGGGGCCATCATGAGTGAACCTCGCCAAGTGGGTGATTCTTTGGATACTTTGCGTATTTCAGGTCCTTGGAGTACTTAATCATCCGTTTGGCACACGTGTCAATTTGTAGTTGACGCCGCCACTCAATCTTCTCGAGATCTCCTAGCGGGAACGGGCCATGGTCTTTCCCGATTCCTCGAAAGAAAGTCGGCTCCCCTTGGAATCTCAGTTGGTTTTGAAAATAAAACTTGACTTACATTCCACCAATTCTCTTAACACCACCTCGAAACATTCCAATTGATTCACTTAGTAGTCTTAACATTCGGGGCATGAACCCAGGTAGCAACTAAGAATATTTGGGTAAACATACGCTTTAGTACAAAACAGAACCCTTTTAACTAAAAAAATTTAGCCGGTTCATGTAACAGGAGGTACATACATTGTCGCAAACCAGGCCAGAGAGTAACGAGTCTTACAAATTTTTCAAGTGGTCCTCCAACGGATACGGCTTCCTTGAGTAAGCCTGCATCATTCCACTTGGTTGGCCAATCTATCAAGACAGTACCAAATTAAGTAACACAGAGGTACATAATGCATGAGTGGCGATGGTGATAGTTACAAAAAGGTTTACCTGACCATTGAAATGTGTGGAACCTTGAAATTTTGACCCCAGAGGCCACTCATATTGTTTCATTGCGTCAGTCTCCTGCCCAGAGACACCAACAACTAGACTATTCAACCTCGCAAGCTCCTTTTGAGCTTCTGGTTTCAGTTTTTCGAGTTCTGATAATGCCTGTCCTAGCCTCTGCGCTACCAACACAAGTTGTAGAACCTCTTTTCTTCCAATTTTCTAAATGAGCTATAAATTACAGGTAGAGCTCACCTTAATATATTCATTTTTAAGCTTTGTAGATGATGTTCGATAATCACGATGCTCTGGGATGGTTTCACCAACAAGACTGTGCCACATAGAACAAATGATTAATAGATATCTTAGAACCACACAGTATCAGTTGCTAACAGTATTCTATACAATGGAGTTACACACAGCAGTTTTTAATGGCTGGCTCTCTCTCTCTCTCTCTCTCTCTCTCTCTCTCTGAAGCTGCTACTGCTGCACGCCCCCTCTGCTGCCTGCTGTTACGCGCCCCTCGCGCCTGCTGTTGCTGCTGCACCTGCACACTGCTGGCTGCCCTACTGCTGCTCGCTGCCCACACCAGCACCTGCTGCCAGCCACCGTTCCCACCCTCCCTCCCGCAGCCTGCGCCACCCTCTGCTGTCCTTCGGTGCCAGCAAACCCCAACCCTCTACTCCCCCCCCCCCCCCCCCCCCCCCAAAACACACACGCGCGCGCGCGGACACACACTTCCTTTATGAGGATACCACATTGAAGCAGTCAAGTAGGCATAATAACGCATGTTGAGCTTGGGAAACAATTTGTCTTTGCCCTTCATCTTCTTTAACCTTGCCTTTTCGAACTGCAAAAAAACCCAATCACCAGGTGAAAACAACAATTGACGTCAATGACAATCAGCGGCCTTTTTCTGCTTTGCCCGAGTCTTCTCCAAGGCAAGCTTGATTTTCTTATACATTTCATCCATGTTCTCTACATATCGGTCTGCTTCAAATATCTTGTCCTTTGTGTGCAAAACAGGAGGAACCGTTTTGCCACGCTCAACAATTTCAAACGGTGCCTTGCCTATTGACGAATGCACCGTATTGTTGTATGCATACTCAAGCATGGGTAAATATTGTTCCCACTTGCCTTATTATCTAAGACACATGGCATTTAAGACGATCTAGGATAGTAGAACTAGCCTCTTCTAGCTGTCCATCAGTTTTGTGAATGAAATGAGGAGGAAAACTTGAGCATAGTGCCCATGTTTTGAAACAAGCCTCTCCGAAACAAGCTTGTCATACGAGGATCACAATCACCGACAATAGATCGTGGCATACCATGGTACTTAAACACATTGTATATGAACAACCATGCCATCTAATCAAATTTTATCTCCTTTCTGACAAGAATAAAATGAGCTTGTTTCCATATACTATCAGTCCATGTTGGCATTCTTGGAAGATCAAAGATAAAATCCATAGTGTAACCGGCTTGGACACTCCAAGCGAGAAATCAATAGCAACACAAATTCATAATCACTGAACTTTAATGCAGAAAGAGAGAGAGAGAGAGAGAGAGAGAGAGAGAGAGTCGCGCGGCCTGGTGTAGTTCCATGCCCAGAGGTATCGGCCCCAAAGACTGGCGCCCCTTTCGGTATTTCTTTTATATTAATGCTTCATCAAAGTACAACTCCCACGAGTGATTGCTCTGAGACTCTGCGTCCAGATGCTGTGAAAAGAAAGCCCCCTTGTGTCACTTATAAACATTACAAGGGATGCCAAAAGCAGAGCCCCAAAAGCTTCAAACTCAAAAGCAATAATCCCCAGAAGCAACTCGCTCAAAATCTACCAATAAAAGCAGTCAATGTTATTTGCAAAAATCCATATAGCCTGCCACGTCAGCAGCTTTCAACGTATTGTCTGCCACGTCAGCATGCCAACGCAAATTGCAAAATTCGCTATTGCTGTCACGCGGCACTCTGCCACGTCAACCTGTCCGTACAGTTATGTCCACGTCAGTAGGGGCTGATGTTTACAGGGTCGTGCAGAGTCATCAGTTTGTGACATAACCTCCTCTTGAAAGAATTGTAATCGTTCTCGATTACGCCAGCAAAACAGACAGAGGCCATAAACCAATTCAGTAGACACTGACTCGAAGTACCAACGCACTAGACACGACACATCTAGCACTTGTACAAAGACGACAGTCACATCACAAGACATCCCATAACAAATCAATCACAGAAAAATTCATTCCAAATCTCAGACCATGACTACCAACCAATGTATTTAGTAATCGCATCTGGATCCATCCCAGACCTCACTAATGCTGAATTAACTAATCCTTATTGCGAACATGTCTATAGAGATTTATGAGACCGAAATGCTTCAGTCACTTCGTCTTTCAGTTCCTGCACTCAAACAAGTCAAATGAGAGAGTATATAATTCGGCATTTGTGACCTTATTCAATCGAGGTAATCTATTGACAAAGGAGCGAAGTGACTCCCCTCTTGTGCAAACCCGCTACACCAGATTCAACCTTGCTGAGTTCGGGGTTCTATCAGAGTAGACGGCTAAACTGAATGCTTCAAGGTAAAGTTCCAAAATCTGAAAAGTATCTGCTAGGTACTCCTCCTCCATCCACTTCGCATCTAATGCCGGATAGTTCTTGAATTTAACCAAGAACCGCCAAATCACTTTACCTACCATCTTTCTTTCCTTGTGTGCCAAAATCTGTTCACGAACGAGTATCTCCTCGCTCTCTTCCACTTCGGGTTGATCATCAGGCTCCGCATCAACTGGCACCTCACCTCTAAAAGGTTTCAAGAGACTCACAGAAATGCATTGTAAATCTTCCAAGCATCGGGCAACTTGACTCGAAAGGAGACATCATTTATCTTTTCTTTAATCTGGAAAGGGCCATAATACCTCATGCTAAGCTTTAATAAAAGCTGCTCCTTCCCCTTTCGTTTTCTTAGGCGTGCCTTCTCAAAACGTAAGAGCACCCAATCGTCTTCCTTTAACTTTAAATCTCGTCGATAACAATATGCTGCCTTCTTATGTCATTCTTGAGATTTCTCTAAAGCCTCTCGGACCTTGGCAAAAGCAGTGTCCAAGTTCCTCGTGTACTGGTCGGCTTTAAAAAATCTTATTCTACGTCTAGGGAATGTTCTGCTCTGTAACAGACTTGGACACTCCAAGTCGAGAATCTACCGCGACAGCACAAATAAACACTTCAAAACAGTTCACAGATCACAATTGATTCGACACTGGCCCGGCGGAGTTCCGTGCCTAGAGATATTGGCCCCAAAGACTGGCGCCCCTATTAATCTATGTTCAAAGTACAAGTGGGTAGCCTGGACTCACTCTCAGACTCTGCGTCTAGATGCCCTGAGAAGTGAGAGCCCATCTACCTATTTAAAGGTTTACAAGGGATGCTAAAAGCAGAGCCAAAAAGCTGAAGATCAAAAGCTCTTAAGAAAAAGCAACTCTCTCACTTGCTTGGTAAAAATAAAGCAATGTCGTTAATAAAATAAAGCTCTTTCTCTCTCTTGCTAATAGCGTGGAATAAAGCAACCATTAGCGTAGGATTTCAGCCAGCCTTTGCGTAGAAAAAGCAAAGCCAAAAGCTGCCCCCAGCTTTCCATAAAACACGGACGTCCGTACACAGTGCCACATGGCATCCCTTCCGCGAAATGTGGGCATGTCCGTACTGCCAGCCACGTCAGCTTGCAATTTGCAATTTTCCCGGGCGGGCAGAGGGTGTGTGAGGCCGCCACGTCACTGTTTGTGACATACCCCCTCTTGAAAGCATTGTAATCGCCCTCAATTACGCTGCAAAACAGACAGAAGCCATAAATTGCCTTAGCAGACACTGACTGTTAGTACCTACGCCCTAGGAACACACATCTATAGCACATGTACCAATCGACAGTCACATCACTAGACATCACAGGGCATCACATGACAAATCACATTCTACATTCATTCAGATCTTAGACCATGATTTATCGGCAATGTAGTTAGCAATCGCATCTAGATCCACTCAGGAACCTCATAGATGCCCGATTGACTAACGTCTATTGCAACCATGTCTATTCGAGATCGTTCAGACCAAAATGCTGTAGTCATTTCTTCTATCAGTTCCTGCACTTAAACAAGTCAAGGACAAGTCAGTTTCATATTTTCCGGAATTCCATTTCATAAAGTCATCTAGCAGAATATTGTCAGCTCTCAGTATCTTTGAAGCTCAAAGAGACATCAGTGACTCTAGTTATTCAAAAATCGAGGTATTTGTTGCCAAAGGAGCGCAGTAACTCCCCTCTTGTGCAAACCCACTGCACCAGATCTCCGGCCAATCTGAATTCTGGGTTCCATTTGGAATAGACTATGCTAAACCAAAAGCTTCAAGGTAAAGATTCACATTCTGAGGAATATCTGCTAGGTCTTCCTCCTCCATTCGCTTCGCATCCATTGCGAAGTAGGTCTTGAATTTAACCAAGAACCGTCCATTTGCTTTACCTTCTTTCTTTCTTTCTGTGCAAATTTCTATCATGGAACGAATCTGAATTCTGGGTTCCATTTGGAATAGACTATGCTAAACCAAAAGCTTCAAGGTAAAGATTCACATTCTGAGGAATATCTGCTAGGTCTTCCTCCTCCATTCGCTTCGCATCCATTGCGAAGTAGGTCTTGAATTTAACCAAGAACCGTCCATTTGCTTTACCTTCTTTCTTTCTTTCTGTGCAAATTTCTATTATGGAACGAGTATCTACTCGTTTTCGTCCAATTCGGGTTGCACCTCTAGCTTCCCATCATCGAGCACAACGCCTTCAAAAGGCTTTAAGAGACTCACATGAAAAACATTGTGAATCCTCCAAGTATTCTAGCAGCTTCAATCCAAGGAGATATCATTTATCTTTTTGAAAAATCTGAAAAGGTCCACACTATCTCATGCTAAGCTTTCAAAGAAGCCGCTCCTTTCCCTTTTTTCCTTTCTCGAGCGTGCCTTCCCATAATGTAAGAGCACCCAATCATTCTCCTTTAATTTCAAATCGCGACAATGGCGATCTGCTGCCTTTTTTAGTCTTTCCTGAAATTTCTGCAAAGCCTTCCAAACCAAGTCCCTCGTGAACTGGTCGGCTTCAAAGAAAAATCTTATCTTTCGTGCTAAGGAAGGGTGGAACCTTCGTAGCAAGTATAAGAATCTCAAATGGCACCTTCCCCATCAATGAGTTAAGCGTATTCTATAGGCATATTCCACCAAAGGTAAAAACCTTTCCCAGGTAGTCTTCTGATCCAACAAATCGAGTACCACGGAATTAGCAATCTCTGATTGCCCATCAATCTGCGAGTGGAACGATAACAAGAAATGCAACCACGTGCCTATGTTCTCTCAAATAGCCGTCCGAAACCAACTCGTAAACCTAGGGTCCCTATCGGAGACAATCGTCTCAGGCATGCCATTGTAATCTAAAGACTTGGGCAAATAAACAATCGTGCCCACGCTGTGTTCTCGAGAGATGAAATCCATTGCAATACTTTCCCAGGGGCGGGTGGGTATGGATGAAAGGCTATAACAATTCCTGTGCTTTATGCATGTCAAACTTGACCTTCGGGCATACCAAGCAACTACGCACAAACTCGTCCACATCCTTCTTGAATCTCGGCCAAAAGAAGTATCTCTCTACCCCTTTCAAGGTGGTAGCAATGCTGCGATAACCCGTAAAAGGCAGACAGTGTGTCACGTGACACATCCCAACCCTATGTGTCCATGGACAAGCTACACCACAGCAGGGTTCAGTCAGTTCAGTCAAGTCTAGATTAGAAGTGATCTGTTCAGTCAGTTCAGTTCAGTCAAATCTAGATTAAAAGTGATCTGGCACTTTTGTGACTCTATTCGTAGACCGTGCATGCCCAGTCACTTAGCATAGATGCATATCCTCCGGTTGCACACAGCATGATTATCGGAATTCCCATCAGAATCCATTAGCATCAGTTAGGGGATTTTCCAGTGCATTTAGCCTATTTTCCTATTTTTGGTTATTTTCACTTATTATTTTTAAGTGACTTTCCAACAAAAGTAGGTAGGGCAATTTTGCTAAGTTAATATATAAGCAAACCGAAGTTAGCACTTTCTGGCAGAAGAGGCAGCAGGAGCTTCCCGCTCAACAGCCAACTTCTCAGCAGTACCCCCCTCAACAGTAAACCCTCGCCATCCACTCCTTCCCTTTGGCGTTTTCCTCCCAGCAAGCCATTGCCTACAAGTCCTCTTGCCTGGCGTTTCCTAACCTCAGCAGATACATCCCAGCCAACGTTTTTCAGCCTCGACAAAAACGCCAGCATCACTTGCAGATTCAGCGTTTTTCAGCCTTCACTAACGCTAGGCATCCACAGTAGAACCTCAACATTTGAAGCGTTTTTACAGCAAGATTGCAGGCCATTGAAAACGCTGCCCTATCTTGCAGATTTGCAGCTTTTCCAGCCAGCAACATCAGCGTTTTTTACCATCAGCAGGACCCCCGAAAACTCAATCATTTTCAGCCATTAAAAACAGCAAGAAACAGTCATTTCCAGCCACCAAGAAGACCACCGAATTCAGCCATAGAAGATCACAGATTTCAGCCTTAACCGTCGTCATCACCGTCGTCGTCATCGGCATAGTCCAACTTGCATCAGTCCATTGCATACGCATTGTACACCTTTGTGCAATCTAAGTAGACCACTCTCGCCGACAAGAGTGGGGCCTTCGGAGGAGGGTTTTACAATCTCTCGGTGTCGTATCTCTTCTCTCTCCTTCTCTCAGTCTCATTCACTTGCACACACAATATCCACTCACTTTGTTCGTGATCATAGCACTCTCCATAAGACGGAAAGCTCTCTCTTTCCCTAAGAACTAAAAGGACCTTGAGCAATAAAGATCACTAATCTTGAGAAAATACAACATTCATTCCGCTGCACCTTACATTGGTATCAGAGCTTTGGAAGTGTTCTGCATTACTCAAGGAAAGAACCACAAGAACCACAAGAATTTTTTTTGCTTGTTGCAATCGCACGAACCCAAGTTTACTTGGGCGTGGTGATTCCTAATCGTGTTTTGTTGAAGAGTGACAGGAATCCCAAGAAAGAAGAGCTTCTCCAGCCTCCCCGTGTGTCTCTTTTCACTTCATTGAGAGCGGACCGTGCACTTAGCGGCTGGCCAATCGACGTGAGGAGGGAAAAAGCAACCTTGGTGTGAGCGCAGGGCCGCCAAGGGGTGCGCCCGCAGAAAGGAGTAGAACTCAGGTGAAGAGAAGATCCTTCTCCAACGCGATTTGCAAGCGAAAGAAAACCTCAAGAACCCAAGAACCCAAGACCCTCAAGACTCAAGAACCTCAAGAACCCTAGATTCTCACGAATCAAGGACCTCAAGAACCTCAAGACCCTCAAGTACCCAAGTTCCTCGCGAGCTTAAGACCCCAAGATCATAGTGCATGGTCGTCACCCGAAGCGGAATGGATACTTCGCATACAGGTGATGAGCATGAGAGAGGCGACGGAGACTCGTCCCCACACGGAGATGATTTCTTCAACCCTCCCCCTTCGCCATCTACGCCAGACCCTCTGGAGGCAATGATGAAGCAGATGATGGCCATGATGGATAGACAGGAAGACAAGCCCCTTGCTTTAGAACGCGAGCGCGACGCAAGAAAAGAAAGAAAAGAACTAAGGAAGGAGGAAGCGGCAGCACAAAACGCAGCATTGGAGGCCGATAGTGCCGCTCATAGATTGGCCTTGGAGGCCAAGCGTGAAGCTCGACGAGAGCTACGCACTCAAGAATTGATTGCCCAAGTCCTAGCCTCGAAGACCGAACCACTCAAAGATCGTGGGAGTTCGTCAAGTGGCGCAAGCTACAACGCGGATTCCAACCATCCAGTCACAGAAAAGTTGACTTTTAGTAAGTATGACGGTAAGATGGATGCTACTGTTATTCATTCTTGGTTGCATCATTTTAATGCTTATTTTGCGACAACTAAGAAAATAGGCAATAGCAAAGTTTTGACGGCAGCTATGTACCTTGCCGGTGATGCCATAAATTGGTACCAGGCATGGCAAGAGGCACAGTTAGCCGCGCACCTAGAGGCAGCCGACGATTTCACGCCCCTCTTTTTTAGTTGGGCTGATTTCCAAGACAAGCTCAAGGCGCGGTTTATGCCACCTCAGTACCTCGCACGATTGAAGGACGATTGGCGAGCTCTCAAGCAAAATGGTATGCCGGTTATGTCTTTTTTTAATCGTGTTTTGCAGCTAGGTACCCAATTACGCATGTTGGATGATGAGCGCAAAGAGGCTTTTCTCTTTGGATTGGACGAGTATATCAAGTACGCTGTCGAGGTATTCGATCCAATCGATCTCAACAAGGCGGTAGCGATTGCTCTCGCACAAGAGATGAAGCACAACAAGGGAAAGCCTAAGGAGAACAAGACTTCCACAAGTACCTCGCAGACTTCTCAGAACCCTCAGAACGGTAAGAACGGTAAGAATGGTAAGAATGATAACTCTTCTAACCAATCTTCCAACAGTCTCTCATCAAAGAATTCTTCCAATGAATCTAAGGGTAAGGCTAACACAACTGCTAAACCTAAGCTTACTCCAGATGAAAAGCTAGCACAAGGAATTGTAGAAGGATACATCACGTCAGAAGAACAAAGCACTTATTCTAAGGAAGGTCGTTGTTTTCATTGTCACATTAAGGGTCACATAAAAAGAACATGTCCTAAGCTTGAATCGAATGACTCTAAAGAACCCACAGCACCTACTACATCTATCAATGCAATGACTGATAACACGATTGTGCCCAAAGTTTCTCAGGACCCTCCCATTGATGATTCTCTCATTAAATGTTATGGTTGTACGTCGAGGCACCGTTTTGTCAAATTGTTTGACCTAGGTAGTATGTATGATGTGATCAGTTCCTCTCTTGTTGAGAGAGCCCACCTCGAAGTTAGGGGGAGATCTCCTATCAAGATCTCTGGCTTTCGTCCTGGCATGGACGCTCTCATCACGAAGGAGTGCCTTGATGTGTTGTTTGCAATTCAACAGACTGCCTTCACTAGAAGATTTGTTGTTTCTCCTCTCTCAGGATGTGATATGATTTTAAGCATTAAATGGTTTCGTGAACTGAACCCTCTCATTGATTGGGAGGCTAGCACTTTAAGTCTCAATGCCAAAGTGATTCTCCTACTGTCATTCATGGAGCGGACATTGTTCCTTCTCCATCTCTCATTGCTAATATGCAAGACAAGATTGAAAGGATTCGGGATAAGGAGATTCTCTCCGTCTCTTTTTCTCCATAGCATGATACACAGGATTTGCATGATTATGAGAAGCATGATGATTTGAAGGATAATGATTTGCATGATGATTTGCATGACAATGACAAGCGTGATGATTTACATGGAGCGGACATTGTTCCTTCTCCATCTCTCATTGCTAATATGCAGGACAAGATTGAAAGGATTCGGGATAAGGAGATTCTCTCCGTCTCTTTTTCTCCATAGCATGATACACAGGATTTGCATTATTATGAGAAGCATGATGATTTGAAGGATAATGATTTGCATGATGATTTGGATGACAATGACAAGCGTGATGATTTACATGATCAAGATGTGATTTCTCACAAGCATGATGAGTTGCATGAAGAAGATGTGATTGTTCACAAGGATAATGTGTTAGTTGATGCTTTTTCTAGCGAAGCTAACCTCGTTGTAGATTCGATCAATCACCAAGAATCGATCTTGGCTTTCGAGTCGAGGTCCACAGATCCCCCACAAGAAGATTCGATAGATCCCAAAGAAGCGATCTTGTCTCTCGAGCCTTGGTCCAAAGAGCCCTCACAGGAAGTATTATGTGTTCGCATGATTGATACGCACGCATTGTTCGAGTGTTTCATTCGTGAAGGTTTCCTGTATTTTAGTCAACATCGTTATGTGATCCCTTTTCCTAGGCATGACATACTGTATGTTGAGCACGTTTCTATCATGATGAGCACGAATGTATGCGGATTGTTCATGAAAAACTGAAAAGTTTGTATGTCAGGAAGTCACATTCCATGTCTCTTCCTTGGCATGACACAGTTTCCGAAAGAGCACATGATAGTATGAGCAACAAGCATGGGCATTTCCATTGTGATTTGCCACAGTTGATTGATTTTGATCAAACAGAAAAGATTCGATCTCATTGTTTGCATGTGTTTGATGAACGGGTTGTCACTCCGTCTCTATGTTCATCTACATTGCATACACAGTCTTTAGAGAAGACAAGATTTTTTTCCTTCACTTTACATGGAATGGGTATGTTCATGGTTTTGCGTTGGAGATGGTTTCAGGAATTTTCACCCATGGAGATTCTTGAAGAAGAAAGAAGCAGGACTCTAGACGAAGTTGAAGCAAGGAAGGAGCCACAGAAGACTTTGTGTCGCTTTCGGCGCGGCCCAAAGAAGCAAGCGTTGCAGACCTTTATGAAGTTCAAGTACCGCTCAACCCACACAGCAGAGTCGGCCAACGAAGAGTCCCTTCCAGGATTCAGAATGCTGTTGGTGATCTCCCTCGACGCCATACAGTTCGGTACCAGTACCTCACTTTGAAAAGGAGGGGATGTCACGTGACACATCCCAACCCTATGAGTCCGTGGACAAGCTACACCACAACAGGGTTCAGTCAGTTCAGTCAAGTCTAGATTAGAAGTGATCTGGCACTTTTGTGACTCTATTCGTAGACTGTGCATGCCGAGTCACTTAGCATAGATGCATATCCTCCGGTTGCACACAGCATGATTATCGGAATTCCCATCAGAATCCATTAGCATCAGTTAGGGGATTTTCCAGTGCATTTAGCCTATTTTCCTATTTTTGGTTATTTTCACTTATTATTTTTAAGTGACTTTCCAACAAAAGTAGGTAGGGCAATTTTGCTAAGTTAATATATAAGCAAACCGAAGTTAGCACTCTCTGGCAGAAGAGGCAGCAGGAGCTTCCCGCTCAACAGCCAACTTCTCAGCAGTGCCCCCCTCAGCAGTAGACCCTCGCCATCCACTTCTTCCCTTTGGCGTTTTCCTCCCAGCAAGCCATCACCTACAAGTCCTCTTGCCTGGCGTTTCCCAACCTCAACAGATACATCCCAGCCAGCGTTTTTCAGCCTTGACAAAAACGCCAGCATCACTTGCAGATTCAGCGTTTTTCAGCCTTCACTAACGCTAGGCATCCACAGTAGAACCTCAACATTTGTAGCGTTTTTACAGCAAGATTGCAGGCCATTGAAAACGCTGCCCTATCTTGCAGATTTGCAGCTTTTCCAGCCAGCAACATCAGCGTTTTTTACCATCAGCAGGACCCCTGAAAACTCAGTCATTTTCAGCCATTAAAAACAGCAAGAAACGGTCATTTCCAGCCACCAAGAAGATCACCGAATTCAGCCATAGAAGATCACAGATTTCAGCCTTAACCGTCGTCGTCATCGGCATAGTCCAACTTGCATCAGTCCATTGCATACGCATTGTACACCTTTGTGCAATCTAAGTAGACCACTCTCGCCGACGAGAGTGGGGCCTTCGGAGGAGGGTTTTACAATCTCTCGGTGTCGTATCTCTTCTCTCTCCTTCTCTCAGTCTCATTCACTTGCACACACAATATCCACTCGCTTTGTTCATGATCATAGCACTCTCCATAAGACGGAAAGCTCTCTCTTTCCCTAAGAACTAAAAGGAACCTTGAGCAATAAAGATCACTAATCTTGAGAAAATACAACATTCATTCCCCTGCACCTTACACAGTGGCATTCGGTTAGAACCTTTTCCTCAACGGCTGTGTAACGCACAACATGGTTTTCTTCATCAAGTAGCCATCCCGAATGGAATAATCCGCTACTATCTCCCTTTTCTGTATTCAATTGAATACATCTGCAAAATCTATTCTGTGGCGTACTGACCGACAATATCCTCAAAGTTCCTATGATGTATCGCGGAAATAGCCACAATCAACGGCTTTCAGGTGAAAGTATTTGCCACCAATTTCTTTTGTCCCTACACATGGACAATCCGGAAGTAAACTGTGACAAGATGTTTGCCCACCGCATTTGCTTTTTTTCCGAAAGCTGCTTCCGTGACAAGAAGTAGCATAAACTCCCATCATCTGTGAAAACCATAAAATCGGCTCCGAGTAGGTAATGTCGCCACTGAATAAGAGCATGGATAGCCACCAAAATCTCTTTCTCACATATCTGTACTGTCAATCCCGGCCTTGAAAACAATCGGCTCTCATAGGCAATGACATTGGCCTTCTTGCATTAAGACCGCATCCAGACTACGACCACTAGCATCACAATATACTTCAAATGACTTCTGCAAATCCAACAAAGTCAAAACTAGTCCCATAGTCAATTTCTCTTTCAATGTCTGAAGGGCAGTCACTTCTGTGGGTCCCCACGAGAAAGGGACTCCTTTCTGTGTCAAGATATGCAAAGAGAAAGCAACCTCTGCAAACTTTCAAATGAACCGCCTGTAGTATAAACACAGTCCCAAGACGCTTCTAGCTTCATGGACATTCTTCAAATCGGGCCGATCACAGATAGTCTCTATCTTAGCCGGATCCATCTGCACTCCTGCTACTGACACAATGTGTCCCAAAAAGTGTATCTCTGGTAGGAAAAATTCACTTTTCTTCGCATTAACACTAACTTGTGATCTCGTAATGCCTGAAAGACTTGAAGCAGATGATTTCTATGTTCTGCCTCATCCTTGGAGAAAACAATGATGTCGTCAAAGAAAGTGCCAACAAATAGTCCATACTCTCGAAAATCCTGTCCATCATCCGGTTAAATGTCGCAGGAGCATTGGTTAAGCCAAAAGGCATCACCAAAAACTCAAATAACCCAAAAGTTGTCCGAAGGGCTGTCTTGTAGACGTCTTCCGGTGTGATTCGGATATGATGATATCCACTCTTCAAATCAATCCTTCTAAAACACAAGGATCCCTGTAATCTGTCGAGTATATCATCAATCCTAGGAATCGGAAATCTGTTCTTGATGGTGATTTTGTTGAGAGCTCTGTAATCGATGCACATTCTCCCAGATCCGTCTTTCTTCAAAACCAACAACATTGGAGAGCAATACCGCGAAGTACTAGGTTAGAGAAGACCCTTTTCCAAGAGGTCTTTCACTTGGTTCATAATCTCTTCGTTCTGGGCTCGGCTCACACAGTAGGTGGCCGGTTTGGTGGTGTGCTTCCTAGTATCAGATCTATAGTATGATCTTCAGGACGAGCGGATGGTAACTCGTCTGGCAGGCCCTCTGAAAAGCAATCGGCATTAGTGTGGAGAAAATCTTGGCGTTCTTTTATTCAGGTAAAAACATATTTGACCTTCATCCATCGTTCAGTGAGTAAAGAAACTGAAGTTCATCAAGTACAATCTCTGAGCCCTTCATTTGTCAAAGTCGCTTTCTCGGTCCGGTAGTCAACCACAGCGTTATTCTTGTGGTACCAAGGGATTTCGAGTAGAACGTCACAACCTTCCAAGGCAATTACGTAAAACTCCTTGTGCCCTAAACACCCCTGTCATTGCAAATGAAGTTTGCCAATGCTCGTTGTGATGGCAACATCCCGTCCGGCTGCCACTTGAACTACCTCCGCCTGTGGCCTCAACCTATCGGACGTAATTTCAAATCGAGCCGCCAATTCTAAAGAAGTTGGCCTTGGCTCCTTCAAAAGAGCTTCCTGATCTTTCCCTTTGCCCTAAAAATGGCAAAGTTTGTACTTTCATTTATTTAATTCGATTCGGGTCCCATGCAATGTGGTACCAGTTCTGCTTTTTATCTGCCTTTTTTGCCACGTCCCTTAGCTGCTTTAGAACTTTCTGGCCTTTCTTCATCCTGTTCTGGCCTTGTTAGGGCACTTCGCGGAGATATGCCCAGTTTCCCCGCATTCAAAACACTTCTCCTCCTTTATGAAGCGAGCCCTCTCTTGAGTAAGCTTGGGTCGCGCATCCTTTTCTTTCTATTCTGGGTTGCTGTTTCTCTTTCTACTTTCATTTTTAGAAGTCTGTTCGGCTCTTTGCGTCATGATCTCATATGTGGGTAGGTCAGACTGCCAGAGTGAATGGCAAAACCCCGTTTCGCATGACTCATCAACTCCTGAATGGAAGCTGACTTTTGTTCTAAGCAGTGATCTCGGATCTCTGAGGTAGACCCAAGGTAAACCGCTCAATCTGTTCCTTGAACGAGATCTTCTTAAATGAAAAGGCGGGTAGAAAAGTGCTCCAGAATCTCTCGCAATAAGCGTCCACTGTATCTTTCTTGGTCATCCGAAGATGGTTCCAAGCAGTTCGTATGTCACGTTCGTACTCTCAAGTCAGCCATGAAGAAATAAAAAGCCTTTTGAATTTCAGCCATTTCACTGGCGATCTCTTGTTTAATAGAAGCGTGGACCACCAAGTTCGAGCATTTCCCTTGAAGTAACAGGCAGCTCTCGGAATCTTAGAGTGCTATGAGTAACGCCCTCCCGCGAAAGCAATGTCAAACTGTTGTACAAAAGACAAAGCCTTCGAAGCATCTCTATAACCAAAAAACGTGTCAAATTTAATTGACTGTCCACCTTCCTTAAACTCTCGGACTTTCTTGCTTTTATCTTCGAGAAAGTCATACCGGTTGGCTTTGTAAAAATTCTTCTTCCTTGACGAGTCCTCAGTAGAACTGTTAACCACGGGGTGGAATTTAGACTTCTTTGCCTTTTTCTTGCCCTTTCCGAAGCGTTGCTTTTTGCTTCGCTTTTTGCCTTTTCTCTTCTTCGCTCGAGTCAGATGAGCTAGAAGAACTGTCAGAAGAAGAAGAAAAAGAAGAAGAAGAACTGGGTACTCCTTCAAATCGAACACGCTTCTTCTGTTTCTTTGCCTTTTCAAATGAAGATTGACAACCCAAATAACTCGGGAAGTCAGCATCTTTCTTTTGCTTTTTTTCGTGCTTTTTATCTTTGGTTTGCGTGTCAAAAAGCTGAGCAATTCGTGCATCAACCACCTCTTCTAATTCTTGCTATGTGTACATCCTAGGAGTAGGAGGTTTCTGGGGTGGTTCTGTGGTCTGCCGCCACTGCGCATGCACCTCCTCGAAAGAGGTCTTGCTCATATATTTTGCAAATTTTGGATCCTTCGCAAAATTAAGCATCATCTTTTTTGCTCGCCAATCAATCGTTGACGCTCCATCTCAGCCTGAGTAGGCCGAGGCGGGCCATACTCCTCGCGTGAATTTTCGTTGTGATCCCTTTCTGCATCTCCGAATGCAAAGGGAGTCGATTGATCTTTGCCTGAAGCCATAAGTGCCGCAGAAAAAAAAATAGGGATCGGATTTCCCATAGAAGAGAAATCGGTTGTGCTCTGATACCATTGTAACAGACTTAGACACTCCAAGTCGAGAATCTACCGCGACGGCACAAATAAACACTTCAAAACAGTTCAGAGATTACAATTGATTCGACACTGGCCCAGCGGAGTTCCGTGCCTAGAGATAATGGCCCCAAAGACTGGCGCCCCTATTAATCTGTGTTCAAAGTACAAGTGGGTAGCCTGGACTCACTCTCAGACTTTGTGTCCAGATGCTTTGAGAAGTGAGAGCCCATCTACCTATTTAAAGGTTTACAAGGGATGATCAAAGCAGAGCCCAAAAGCTGAAAATCAAAAGCTCTTAAGAAAAAACAACTCTCTCACTTGCTTGGTAAAAATAAAGCAATGTCTTTAAAAAAATAATGCTCTTTCTCTCTCTTGCTCATGGCGTGGAATAAAGCAGCCATTAGCGTAGGATTTCAGCCAGCCTTTGCGTAGAAAAAGCAAAGCCAAAAGCTGCCCCCAGCTTTCCGTAAAACGCGGGCGTCCGTACACAATGCCACGTGGCATCCCTTCCGCAAAATCCGGGCCTGTCCATACTGGGCAGCCACGTCACCGTTTGTGACATGCTCTACCAGCTGATTCCCCTTTTCCTTTCTTTCCTTGTGCCCTAGGACCTACGGGTAGCGTCATTCGCTTCCCCTATCCATTGGCACGTCAGTGTCAATCATCGAACCCTAAGATACACTATCATTTGATTCCTCGTTCTGTAAAATCCTCTGATGAACTTGCATTTGGTTCCCTTAGTTCGTCGGAACCCTTTGATTCTCGAGAGTCCGGTGATGAGCTGTCATCCGGTTCCATTGATTCGTTCTCTTCATTGGTAGACTCTTACCTTTTTGAGGTGGATACTATCATGTCCGTCACATAAATCAATGAGCCAGCATGCATTCCAAATCGTTGCTTGGTCATGTCCCATAAGTCTCTCAATGGAGTCAAACTTCTTGTTTAAAGCATAGTCTTGAATCTCTTTAGCAAATTACAGCAAAACCGCTCAATCTGGTATGTCAAATAATCTTCCAAAACGAAGACACTTGCCAACAAGTATCCCAAAACCTCATGCCTGCACACTTCCTTTCAAGTAAGATGCCGCCATTCGCTCCCTGGAAAGTTGTGAAACCCGCTCTCAAGAGAAGGCGACGTCAAACTGTTGTACAAACTCAAGGGCTCGATGGGTGTTCTGATAGCCTGAAAACGTCTTAAACCTGACGGCCAGACTCCCTTCCTTAAACTCCTTGGTTTTCTTGTTAATCTGGTCATTGTCAAAAGAGGAAGAGCTCTCCTCCTCTGAACTGCTAGATGGCCTTCCATGCCTTCTAGACTTTTTCAAAAAAAATCTGCTTCAAACAAATCTCATCTTTGGTGCTTATAAATTTAGGAACCTTCTGAGCACCTTCGAATACTTTATTAGGCACCTTCTGTCACAAGACGGGCACCACGTGCCAATAGAAAAGAACAGACTGAATAGACTTTTAGCACTTCAATAACAACTGAACTGAAAGAGAGAGACGACAGCGACACGGAGTGGCGGAATTCCACCCCAGAGAGTATTGGCCCCAAACCTTGGCGCCCCTTTCGATATTTCTTTATATTGCATCAACACAGTACAAGCCGGAACTCCACGCTCTGCATCTTCTCCAAGAAGCCTGCCAAAGAATCAGCCCTAACCTCATATTTAAAGGCCCTTGGCCTGAAAAGCAGTTACAGTGAAAAGCCTTCAAAACTCAAAAGCTTTTGGTCCAAAAGAAATGCCAAAAGCTGCTAGCATAAATCTTGGAAATCCGTACAGCCTGCCACGTCATCAGCCAACCCAAAACGCGAAAATCCGTACAGCCTGTCACGTCATCAACCAACGTAATTTTCAAAAATCTGCCACGTCATCAACAGCTACGCAATTTCTTTTTTTTCTTTTTTTTTTTGTGGGTCCTGCTTATTTCCTTTATGTCACTTGGGGCGCCATCGGACGGGGTCCCTATAAGTTGGTAGGACTTCTTCTTCTGTTACTTGTTCTTCTTAGGGTTTAGGCCCCTCGGCCGACATCTGCAAGTTGACTTCCTTCTTCAGGGCTTTGACACGTTAGCAGTTTGTGACACCTTCCACGTGTGTTGCTGTAGGCAAACTCCACCGCGGAAAATACTTTTCCCATTAAGGCTTCTAATCTGAAATATTTATTATTTAAAAAATTTGAGAAAAAGATCCTTCTATTGGTTACTGAAACTGCCCATGGGGCTATGACCACCTCTGCTAGAGAGGGCTACAACAAACATAAGGGGGAGACTCTCCCAATGAAAAACAACATGCGTACAATGAGGCTAAATCAAGAGATCGGAGGAGGGAAAAGCCACACAGGTGGGCGGTAGTGCCATCTCAAAACACCTTGGACCATGGTGAGGAAAGGCCCAGGGCGCCAGAGTCGAAGGAAAGCCTCTCTACGCTCGCGCATGCGGTCAGAGCTGCCCGAAGTCTCTCCACATGTAGTCAGAGGAGAAAACAGCTGCTGCCACAGCAGCCAACCTCGCTATATTTGAGGCCGGTTTGGACGGGAAGTAATCCGCATCCGAATGACCTCTAGACAAGCACGAAAGAAGTGACTGTCCCACCCGGGCCCAAGCCGAGCGTGCAACCAGAAGGGCTACATCCTCTGTCCAAGAATTCTCATGTACGAATACATAACAAGGAGGGCTCTGAGTGTCAGCAAACAAATGCACCACAATGTGCCTACAACCCACTGCATCCGGAGGCGTCATGTAACAGACTTGGACACTCCAAGTCAAGAATCAATTGCGATAGCACCAAATAACCACTTCAAAACAATTCACAGATCACAATAGATTTGCACTGGCCCGGCGGAGTTGCCTAGAGATATTGGCCCCAAAGACTGGCGCCCCTTTCGGTATTTCTTTTTGTATTAATCAGTTCAAAGTACAAGAGAGTGGCTCGGGTTTCACTCTGCGCCCAGATGCTCTGAGAAGTGAATGCCCAAACCATTTATTTAAAGTTACAAGGGATGCCCAAAAGCAGAGCCCCTCTCTCTCTCTCATTGCAATTGCGTAGAGAAAAAGCAGGGACTTCCGTATGGCAGGCCGCAAAATGCGCCGCAAATCACGGACTGCCACGTCAGCATTGTTTCCGGCCAGGGATCAGGGTTTGCTGAAATTAGGGTTTCAGCCAGAAATTAGGGTTTGCTGAAAATTAGGGTTTTTGGCAGGTTTTAGGGTTTGCAGGAATTTTAGGGTTTCTGGCAGAAATTAGGGTTTCTGCTGTCCGTAGCCACGTCATTACTTTGTGACATACCCCCCTCTTGAAAGCATTGTAATCGACCGCGATTACGCATGCAAAACCGACAAAAGCCATAAACTGTCTTAGCAGACACTGACTGTTAGTACCTACGTACTAGGAACACACATCTAGCACATGTACCAAATCGACACTCACATCACACGACACATCACCGGACATCACAGGACATCACATGACATTCAACATTCATTCGGATCTTAGAGCATGATTTATCGGCAATGTAGCTAGCAATCACATCTAGGTCCAACCGGGACCTCATCAATGTCCGATTGACTAACCCCTATTGCAACCATGTCTATTCGAGATCAATCAGACCAAAATGCTGCAGTCATTTCGTCTATCAGTTCCTGCACTTAAAGAAGTCAAGAACAAATCAATATCATTATCAGGAATTCCATTTCATAAAGTCATACAGCAGAATACTGTCAGCTCTCAATATCCCTGAAGCTCAAAGAGACATCAGTGACTCTAGTATGTACATCAAGGGCATCTGTTGACAAAGGAGCGGAGTGACTGCCCTATTGTGCATCCCACTGCACCAGATCTCCAACCAAGCTGAATTCTGGGTTCCATTTGGAGTAGACTATGCTAAACCAAAAGCATCAAGGTAAAGCTTCATAATCTGAGGAGTATCTGCTAGGTCCTCCTCCTTCATCCACTTCGCATCTAGTGCAGGATAATTCTTGAACTTAACCAAGAACCGCCTTCGGACTTTACCTTTAGTCTTCGTATCTTTATGTGCCAAAATCTGTTCAGGAACAAGGATCTCCTCGTTTTCTTCCACTTCGGGTTGCTCATCAGGCTCCCCATCATCAGGCACATCATCTTTAAAAGGTTTCAAGAGACTCACATGAAATGCATTGTGAATCCTCCAAGTATCTGGCAGTTTCAATCGGAAGGAGACATCATTTATCTTTTCAGTAATCTGGAAAGGGCCGTAGTATCGCATACTAAGCTTTGGAAAAAGCCTCTCCTTTCCCTTTTTCTTTCTCAAGCGTGCCTTCTCAAAACGTAAGAGCACCCAATCATCCTCCTTCAGTGTCACGTCGCGACGATGGCAATCCGCTGCCTTTTTCTGTCGTTCTTGAAACTTCTGCAAAGTCTTGCGAACCTTGGCAAAAGCCGTATCCAGATCTCGCGTATATTCATCCGCTCAGGAAGGGTGGAACCTTCGCAGCACCTTCAACAATCTCAGATGGCACCTTCCCCGTCGAAGAGTGTATCGCATTATTGTAGGCAAATTCCACCAAAGGTAAGTATCTTTCCCATTGAGTCTTCTGATCTGAGATATAAGACTTCAATAAGTCTAGAACCACTGAATTGGCACTCTCGGATTGCCCGTCAGTCTGCGGGTGGAACGATGACGAGAACTGCAACCGCGTGTCAATGTTCTCCCAAATTCCCTTCCAAAACAAACTCGTAAATCTGGGGTCTCTGTCCGAGACAATCGTCTCAGACATGCCATGTAATCTGGAGATCTGGGCCACAAACAATCTCGCTAAGTGATCCGGCTTGACTGTTTTCTTCACTCGAATGAAATGAGCCTGTTTGCTAAATCTGTCAATAACAATCCAGATACCATCGTGACTACTCTGTGTTCTCGGGAGATCAAAAATGAAATCCATCGCAATACTTTCCCAGGGGCGGGTGGGTATGGGTAAAGGCTGTAACAATCCCTGTGCCTTATGCCTGTCAAACTTGACCTTCTGGCATACCAAGCAACTGCGCACAAATTCTTCCACATCCTTATTGAGTCTCGGCCAAAAGAAGTATCTCTCTACCCCTTTCATGGTGGTAGCAATGCCGCGGTGACCCGTAACACGTGGACAGTGGCATTCACTCATAACCTTTTCCCTCAACGGCTGTGTAACGCACAACATAGTCTTTTTCATCAAGTAGCCTTCCCGAAGGGAGTATCCAGCTACTATCTCCCCATCCCGTATCCGTGTGAAAATATCTGCAAAATCTGTATCTGTGGCATACTGATCGACCATATCCTCAAAGCTCCTATGATGTATCGCGGAAATAGCCAGAACCAACGGCTTCCGAGACAAACCATCTGGCACCACATTCTTCTGTCCCTGCACGTGGGCAATCTGGAGGTGAAACTGTGACAAGATGTTCGCCCACCGCATCTGCTTTTCGAAAGCTGCTTCTATGACAAGAAGTAGCGCAAACTCTGATGGTTTGTGAAGACAATAAAATCCGCTCCAAGTAGGTAATGCCGCCACTCAGTAAGAGCATGGATACCCGCCAATAGCTCTTTCTCATATATCTATGCTGTCATCTCCGGCCTAGAGAACAATCGGCTCTCGTAAGCTATGACATGGCCTTCTTGCATCAAGACCGCACACAGACTACGACCACAAGCATCACAATATACTTCAAATGACTTCTGCAAGTCCGGCAAAGTCAAAACAGGTCATGTAGTCAATTTCTCTTTCAATGTCTGAAAGGCTGTGGGTCCCCACGAGAAAGGGACTCCTTTCTGTGTCAAGATATGCAAAGGGGAAGCAACCTCTGCAAACTTTCGTATGAACCGCCTGTAGTACGAACACAGTCCCAAGAAGCTTCTAACTTCATGGACATTCCTCAAGTCGGGCCAATCACGGATAGTCTCTATCTTGGCCGGATCCATTTGCACTCCTGCTGCTGCTGAGACAATGTGTCCTAAAAAGTGTATATCTGGTAGGAAAAATTCACTTTTCTTTGCATTAATCACTAACTTGTGATCTTGTAATGCCTGAAAGACTTGAAGCAAATGATCTCTGTGTTCTGCCTCATTCTTGTAGAAAACAATGATGTCGTCAAAGAAAGTGCCAACAAATAGCCTGTACTCTCGAAAAATCATGTCCATCATCCGGTTAAATGTCGCAGGAGCATTGGTTAAGCCAAAAGGCATCACCAAAAATTCAAATAACCCAAAAGTCGTCCGAAAAGCTGTCTTGTAGACGTCTCCCGACACTATCCTGATCTGATGATATCCACTCTTGAAGTCAATCCTGCTAAACCACGAGGATCCCTGTAACCTGTCAAGTATATCATCGATCCTAGGAATCGGAAATCTGTTCTTGATGGTGATTTTGTTGAGAGCTCTATAATCGATGCACATTCTCCAAGATCCGTCTTTCTTCAAAACCAACAACTCTGGAGAGCAATACGGTGAACTACTAGGCTGGACAAGACCCTTTTCCAAGAGGTCTTTCACTTGGTTCATAATCTCTTCATTCTGTGCTCGGCTCACACGGTAAGGTGGCCGGTTCGGTGGTGTGCTTCCAGGTATCAGATCAATGGTATGATCTTCAGGACAAGCAGGTGGTAACTCTCCTGGCAGGCCTTCTGAGAAGTAATCTGCGTGAGAGTGTAGAAAATCTTGGCGTTCTTTATCAAGTTTAGATATATTTGTTTTATCCTCATCACTCAACTCTTTCATAAAGATCGAGTAAACAAACAGACTGGATTTCATTAATTTAGAAATGGCCGAAGCCAATACAATTAGGGACAGACTCGCCCTTCAATTTAATATCAAGTACAATGGTTCTGCCCTTCTCTGTAGTCAATGTCGCTTTCCTTGCCCGATAATCGACCACGGCGTTGTTCTTGTGGTACCACGGAATCCCTAAGAGAACATCACAACCCTCCAAAGGCATTATGAAGAAGTTCTCATGCCCTAAATACCCCTGGCAATGCAACCGAAGTTTGCCAATGATAGGTGTAATGGCCATGTCCCTGCCTGATGCCGCTAGAACTGCCTCTGCAAGTGGTCCCATCCGATCGGGAGTGATCTCGAGCCGCATCACCAATTCCGGTGAAATGAAGTTGGCCTTGGCTCCTCCATCAAAGAAGATCAAGGCCTCTTGATCTTTCACTTTGTCCCAAGCTCGGCAAAGTTCTGAACTTTCATCCATGGTGTCGGGATTGATACCCACACAATCTGGAACCAATCTTGTTTTCATCTTGCCTTTTCTTACACGTTCCTCGGCTGGTCTCGAACTCTTAGGCCTTTCGTTGTCCTTGTCGTTTCGATCTTTCTATGCCTTTTTAGGGCACTTCGCGGAGATATGTCCAAGTTCCCCACATCCAAAGCACTTCCCCTCCCTAATGAAGCGAGCTCTCTCCTGAGGAGTAAGCTTGGGTCGTGCATCCTTTTTCTCTGGGTTGCTCTTTCTCTTTCTACTTTCATTTCCAGAAGTCTGTTCAGCTCGTTGTGTCATGACCTCATCTGTGGGGTAGGTCAGACTGCCGGAGTGAATGGCAAAGCCCTGTTTCGCATGACTCATCAACTCCTGAATAGAAGCTGACTTCTGTTCCAAGCAGTGATCTCGGATCTCTGTAGGTAGACCCAAGGTAAACCGCTCAATCTGTTCTCTAAACGAGATCTTCTTGAATGAAGAGGCGGGTAGAAAAGAGCTCCAGAATCTTTCATAGTAAGTATTCACTGTATCGCTCTTGGTCATCCGAAGATGGTTCCAAGCAGCTCGTATATCTTGTTCAAACTCTTGCATCAACCAAGAAGAATAAAAAGCCTCTTCAATTTCAGCCATGTAACCGGCACAGTCTTGCTTAATAGAAGCGTGGACCACCAAGTGCGAGCATTCTCCTTAAAGTAAGAGGCAGCTCTCCGAATCTTGGAGTGCTCTGAATAGCGTCCTCCCGCGAAAGCGATGTCAAACTGTTGTATAAAAGACAAAGCCTTCGAAGCATTTGAGTATCCCGAAAAAGTATCAAACTTGAGCGCGTGGCCACCTTCCTTAAACTCTCGGACTTTCTTGCTTTTATCTTCGAGAAAAGTCATATTGGTTGGCTTTGTAAAAATTCTTCTTGTTCGAATAAAAGTTGTCGTTATCGGAGTCTGAACTTTCTGTAGACGAGTCCTCTGTAGAATTGTCACTCACTGGGCGAGCTTTAGACTTCTTTGCCTTTTTCTTGCCCTTTCCGAAGCGTTGTTTCTTGCTTCGCTTTTTGCTTTTTCTGTTTTCTTCGCTCGAGTCTGAAGAGCTAGAAGAACTGTCAGAAGAAGAAGAAGAAGAAGAAGAAGTACTCCTTCAAATCAGACACGCTTCTTTTGTTTCTTTGCCTTGTCGAATGTCGACTGACGACCCAAATATCCCGAGAAGAGAGTGCCTTTCTTCTGCTTTTCTCCGCGCTTTTTGTCTTTCTTTTGCACATCAAAAAGCTGAGCAATCCGTGTATCCACCACGTCTTCCACCTTCTCCGTATATTTCTTAGAGAAAGGAGGTTTCTTGAGAGCGGGTTCGGGTGTGGTGTTGTGGTTCTCTGCCACTCCATCTGCACTTCCTCCAAAGAGGTCTGGCTCATATATTTTTCCATCTTCGGGTCCTTAGCAAAATTGAGCATCATCTTTGTTGCATCGCCAATCAATTGACAACGCTCCATCTCTCGCCGCTCCGCCTGAGTAGGCCGAGGCGGGCCATACTCTCTGCCAGAATCTTCGTTGTGATCCCTGCCCGCATCTCCAGATGTAGAGGAAGTTGACTGATCCTTGCCTGAAGCCATAGGTGCCGCGGAAAAATAATTTGGGGATCGGATTTCTCGTAGAAGAGAAATCGGTCGTGCTCTGATACCACTGTAACAAACTTGGACACTCCAAGTCAAGAATCAATCGCGACAGCACCAAATAACCACTTCAAAACAATTCACAGATCACAATAAATTTGCACTGGCCTGGCGGAGTTCCGTGCCTAGAGATATTGGCCCCAAAGATTGGCCCCCCTTTTGGTATTTCTTTTTGTATTAATCAGTTCAAAGTACAAGAGAGTGGCTCGGGTTTCACTCTCAGACTCTGCATCTAGATGCTCTGAGAACTAAATGCCCAAACCACTTATTTAAAGTTACAAGGGATGCCCAAAAGCAGAGCCCCAAAAGCCTGAAACCAAAAGCTCTTTTCCTCTCTCATAGCTTGTGAAAGCAAAAATATTCTCTCTCTTTCTCATTGCAATTGCGTAGAGAAAAAGCAGGGACTTCCGTAGGGCTGGCTGCAAAACGCGCCGCAAATCACGGGCTGCCACTTCAGCATTGTTTCCGGCCAAGGATTAGGGTTTGCTGAAATTAGGATTTCAGCCAGAAATTAGGGTTTGCTGAAAATTAGGGTTTCTAGCAGGTTTTAGGGTTTGCAGGAATTTTAGGGTTTCTGGCAGAAATTAGGGTTTCTGCTAACCGTAGCCACGTCATCACTTTGTGACACGTCACGTTGAACTTGGCCAGAGGCCAAAGTGTCTGCACCTGCTGCCAACCGTCAGCTGTCTCATCGTTGGTCTCAGTCTAGGTACCAGCCTGTGCGTCCAGTGTGGCTGGCTGCTGGGCATGCTCAGCCTTGGTAGGCTACGCCTACGCTGTGGGTCGAGGTCTCCTGCGAGGACAGGCCTTAGCCAAATGGCCCATCTGTCTGCAAATAAAACACTGATTCGGGAGGCCCGAATACTCCACGCTCTGACGGAACCAACCCCCACTCACCCTAGGAGTAGGATGACCATCGGGAGAGAGTGGGTGTTCTGAACCAGAACACGTACTGTGGGGAAGCCGGCCGCCTTGGCAGCTACAAAAGCTGTCGTGCGAGGTGTCTCTAGGACAGTCCAATCTCTAAGCCTCTCCTGGACAAAAGTGGCAGGTACTCCCTCCTCAAACCGGGAAAGCAGACGGAGATGGGCACGTCTGCCTCCTCTACCAGAACATCTGTAGCTAGATCGAAACCATACCTCCACTATCAAAAGTAGGCTTGAACTGCTCTGATGGCCAAGGGACTCGTCGCGATGACCTTGGATGCCATCCTCTCTAAGCCGCGTCCGAGGAACTGAACATCCAAGATCTTGCCCACCTTGGCGAGGAGGCGGGCCTGGAGAAGATCGCGCACCTCTCCTTTGTTGGATCTGGTGCCACGAATCTTGCAGATGACGGAAGTCACCTGCAGGCGTTTCACCTTTGCTGTGAGGCTCGCTTGCTTTGTCGGCGAGAGAGCAAGTCGGATGGTGGGCTCTATAGGGTCGGGTGAGGGGGCTTCCTGAGAGTCCCTTTGAGGTAGAGCATGAGTCTCCATCAGTGTCCGCTGCCATGAAGAAAGGGCGAAATGTCAATGACAAGCGGTGGCCCTCGAGCGCGACAGAGATGCTGACAAAATCAGCCGAGCCAAACCGGGGGGGGGGGGGGGGGGGGGGGGCAGTGCGGAAAAGACGCGAGTACGAGGCTGAGGGGGGGGCGGGCTGAGGCGCGGCGGGAGGAGGGGCTGAGATGCGGCGGGCTCGGGCGGCAATGTCTCATGAGGGCTGGGTGCGCGCTGTGGCTGATGCACGCTGGTACTAAATGCAGGCAACGGGCAGGCAGGACAAGGCAGGGCAGGCAGCGTGAGGGAGGCGGGCTGCTGAGTGCAGGCAGCCGGCGGGCAGTGCGAGGGAGGGTTTTTTTTTGGGGGGGGAGGGAGTGATGGCGAGGGAGGGGGGGTGCAGAGCGTGCGCAGGGGAGAAGGGTGAGGGCAGCAATGAGCGTGGTTTCTTCACCTCGAAATATAAAATTTCAGCCAATCCAAAACCATTTAATTGGCTATCTCACCTTGTCCATCTGTCTGCGGGTGGAACGAGGACGAGCACTGCAACCACATGCCAATCTTCTTCTTGATTGCCCTCCAAAACAACCTGGGATCTCTGTCCAACACAATGGACTCAGGCATGCCATATATTCGGAAAATCTGTGAGACGAACAATTTTGAAAAAAGATCAGGCTTGACTGTTTTCTTTACCGGAATGAAGTGGACCTGTTTACTGAATCTGTCAATGACCATCCAAATGCCATCATGCCCACTTTGAGTCTTAGGAGACCAAAGATGAAATCCATCGCAATGCTTTCCCAAGGGCGGGTGGGAATGGGTAAAGGCTGTAGTAATCCTTGTGCCTTATGCCTGTCAAACTTGACCTTCTGGCATACTAAACAACTACGAACAAAGTTGTCCACATGCTTCTTGAGTCTCGGCCAAAAGAAATAACACTCCACCTCCTTCAAGGCATAGTAACAGGGAATGGCCGTTTTCAGATCTCCGTTCCCCGTTCCCATTCTAAGTTCCCATTCCGAATTTGTGTTCCGTGTTTCTAACGTGAGTACCCGTAACAAAGAATGACATTTTGTGGCACTTTCTGATCCGCCTTCCCCGTTCCGGTTTCCCGTTCTTGGTAACTATGCTTCAAGGTGGTGCCGCAGTGACCCGTAAATGGTGGACAGTGGCACTCTGTCCAAACCTTTTCCCTCAATGGCTATGTAACACACAACATTGTTTTTTTCATCAAGTAGCCATCCCGCATGGAATATCCTAACACTATCTCCCCATTCAGCATGCTGGTAAAAAAAGATATCAGCAAAGTCAGGATTTGTGATGTACTGATCAACCATATCCTTAAAGCTTCTATGATGAATCGCGGAAATAGCCAGAATCAAGGGCTTCCAAGGCAATGCATCAGCCACTAAATTCTTATGTCCCTGAAGATGGACAATCTGGAAGTGAAATTGTGACAAGATGTTAGCCCATCGCATCTACTTTTCCGAAAGCTGCTTCTGTGACAAGAAGTACCGTAAACTCTGATGATCAGTAAAGACCGTTAAATCAGCTCCGAGTAGATAATGTCGCCACTATGTAAGAGCATGTATCACTGCCAATAGCTCTTTCTCATAAAGCTGTGCATCAAGACCACTCCCAGACTACGACCACAAGCATCACAATAAACTTTGAATGGCTTTTGCAAGTTTGGCAAAGCCAACACTGGTCCAGTAGTCAACTTTTACTTAAGTGTCTGAAAGGCAATCACCTCTGTCGTTCCCCACGAGAAAGGGACTCCTTTCTGAGTCAATAAGTGCAAAGGGGAAGCTACCTCTGCAAACTTTCGAATGAACCGCCGGTAGTAAGAACACAAGGCCAACAAGCTTCTAACTTCATGAACATTCTTCAAGTCTGGCCAATCGTGGATAGTCTCAATCTTGGCCAGGTCCATCTGTACTCCTGCCGTAAAACTCTTTGAAAATCCCAAAGGTCGTCCTGAAAGGTGTCTTGTAGACATTTCCAGGTCCGAGAAAACCCGTGTAATTTGAGATTCTTTATGGCTTTATGCCATGTAAGGAGGGTGCCTCATGCGCGATGTATGAAGGGTGGGAGTGGCTAATAAGTCCGGGGTCAAGGCCCGAGGATTCTTTCACAAAGACCTGCATGTGCTACAAATAGGATCGGATCCTCCGTAGAAGAAGAGTCTTTCTGTGCTCTAATATTACTGTAACCGGCTTGGACACTCCAAGCAAGAAATCAATAACAACACACAAACAGAAACTTCATAATCACTGAACTTTGATGGGGGGGGGGGGGGGGAAGAGAGAGAGAGAGAGAGAGAGAGAGAGAGACTCGACACGGCCCGGCGTGGTTCCGTGCCCAGAGGTATTGGCCCCAAAGACTACCCTTTCGGTATTTCTTTTATATTAATGCTTGATCAAAGTACAAATCTCGCGGGTGCTCGCTCTCAGACTCTGCGTCCATATGCTCTGAGAAGTGAGCACCCTTGGGTCACTTATAAACATTACAAGGGACGCCAAAAGCAAAGCCCCAAGAGCTTCAAACTCAAAAGCAATAATCCCCAAGAGCAACTGGCTCAAAATCTGTCAGTAAAAACAGTCAACGTAATTTGCGAAAATCCGTACAGCCTACAACATCAGCAGCTGTCAGTGCAAAACGTCAAAATCCGTACTGTCTGCCACGTCAGCATGCAAAGCACAAATTCCGGAATTTCGTACTGCTGCCATGTGGCACTCTGCCACGTCAACATGTCTGTACAGTTCTGTCCACGTTGTCAGGAGTTTTTTGGAGCAAGGGATTGCGCATATGCACATATACATGCATGGTGCATCAAATAAATAATTGCCCATTTTTCAGAGCCAAGTGGTTACGTGGGGCCCACATGTGTACAGGTAGGACAGGATGTACATAGTGCATCGATTTTCACTATTACCAGTACCAATGTGTTTTTTCTACAATAATGAGGAGTTGGTAGCGCTTAAAACTTCTCGAGGAAGCTATCCGCGGGCCGATGACATGAGGTAAGCAGGTGCGTCAGATGGAATCTAGTGGCGTCAGGAGGCCGAACGGGGTCAATACTTGCACGTGGATGAGTACGGACACAACGTGGGTGTTTCCTTGTGATAATTATGCAGAAAGGTCATCATGAGGACCACTTTTTGGGGCCACTTCACGTGGTGGCGAGATGCATTATTGGAAAAAAGCTGAGTGCCAGGTGTGCAAATGATGCAAAAAGGTGACAACTATGCACTGCGAGGTCAGTTTCTGGCCTGTTCGGGGTCCGTTTGAGGTCATCTAAAAGGCCAGGGGTGCCCAACTAATAAATCTAAGTGTGGGAACTGAAAAAACAGAGAGAAGACCAAAAAAAATGTGGAGAAGAGAGGAGGAACAGCCGCAGGTGTGTTTTTGGGGTTTTTGAAGCTTGTTTTGGCCGTAAAACTCCTCATCCGAGGTCGGATTTGAGCACTTTAACATTTGTAGACTGGGGTTTTGGGCCGTTCCGGACGCGATGGCGCTGTCCATTTTGCCAAATTCCTCACTCTTTTTCTGCTGTTTTTGCTGTGTAAGTTTCTCCTATGAGCGAAGCTTCCGCTCCAATTTGTGATTGTATCTGGTATCTTTTACCCATATTGTGTGAGCTGTTTGCCCCATTGGTGTTGGCCCAAGCTCATTTGTATCTAAACATCAGAAATTCTCCTCTTTTGAGTTGAATTTTTGGGTGTGTGTGTGTATGTGTGTGTCTCTGTGTGGAGTGGGCAAGTGGATAGTCTCTCTCCTCTCACTCCATAGGTGTGTTTCCTGTCTCGGCCAGGTGGTTGTGTAAGCCGAGTGGTGCCCCATAGTGTGTGTGTGTATCTTTCCAAGAGTGTGTGTCGGGTCGTTATAGAGGCGCTGTGTGTGTTTTCATCCCGCTCGCAACGTCAGCAGGAGCCGTTGTCTGCAGGGTCATGCCACGTCATCAGTTCGTACACATAGCAATACTGTGGGGCCCGTCTTGTGACAGTGTCCCAAAAAGTGTATCTCCGGCAAGAAAAATTTACTCTTTTTGGCATTAATAACTAACTTGTGATCTCGCAATGTCTGACGAACCTGTAGCAGATGGTGTCTATGTTCTGCTTCATCCTTGGAGAAGACTATAATGTCATCAAAGAAAGTGCCGACAAACGATCTGTACTCTCTAAAATCCTATCCATTGTTCCGTTGAAAGTCGCAAGAGCATTGGTAAGGCCAAAAGATATCACCAAAAATTCATATAAACCAAAGCTAGTCCGAGAGGCTATCTTGAAGACATCTCCGGGCACGATTCTGATCTGAAGATATCCGCTTTCAAATCAATCCTGCTAAAACAAGAGGATCTGTGAAGTCGGTCAAGAATATCATCAATCCTTGGAATCGAAAATCTATTCTTGATGGTGATTTATTGAGACCTCTGTAATTAATGCACATTCTCCAAGATCCGTCTTTCTTTAAAACCAACAACACCAGAGAGCAGTAGGGTGAAGTACTCGGCTGGATAAGACCTTTTTCCAAAAGGTCTTTCACTTGGTTCATAATCTCTTCATTCTGGGCTCAGCTAACACGGTAAGGTGGCCGGCTCGCTGGTGTGCTTCCAGGTATCATATCAATAGTGTGATCCTCAGGACGCGACGGTGGCAACTCGCCTAGCAGGCCCTCAAAGAAGCAATCGACATGATTGTGGAGAAAATCGTGGCATTCTTTATCAAGTTCGGACGTGTTCATTCTGTGTTCATAATTTAACTCTTTCAAGTAGATCGAGTAAACAAAGAGACTAGATTTCATTAATTTGGAAATGGCCGAAGCAGATACATTAGGGACAAACTCGCCATTCAGTTTTACATCAAGTACAATTTTTCGGCCCTTTTCATTTGTCTGAGTCGCTTTCTTTGCCCGATAATCGACCATGGCGTTGTTGTTAAGGTACCAAGGGACTCCTAGGAGGACGTCACAACCTTCCAAGGGCATTATGTAAAAGTCCTCGTGCCCCAAATACCCTGATAATGCAATCGAAGTTTGCCAATGATAGGTGTAATGGCTATGTCCCATCCGGGTGCCGCTAGAACTGCCTCTGTTGGTGGTCCCATCCTATCGGGTGTAATCTCGAGCCACGCCGCCAATTCGGGTGAAATGAAGTTAGCCTTGGCTTCTCCATCGAAGAAAACCAGGGCTTCTTGATCTTTCCCTTTGCCCGTACAACCTGTAACCTTTGCTTTCAACACTTTAACCAACAAAAATACATTTGATAGCCTTATCATCCAATTTTTTGCACTACGCTTGTGACACTAAAACATAAGCCAAACATCCAAAAACACGCATCTGCTCAATAGATGTCTTTCTATCATGCCATGCTTCATATGGAGTCATAGACTGCAACATTTTTGTAGGACACCTGTTGAGTACATAAGTGGCACACATGACAACCTCGAGCCAAAAAAAATGTGGTAAAGCTTGACTCTTGACCATACATCATGCCATTTTCGCAAGAAACTTGTTTTTCCTCTCAACAACACCATTTTGCTGAGGTGTATACGGCACTGCACATTGGTGTTTTATCCCATGACTAGCTAGAAATGCATTAAATTCATGGGACATATACTCCTCTCCTCGATCGGAACGGAGGGTTCCCATAGTACATTTCAAAACATTTTCACCATAGCAAGAAATTGCTTGAAGCACATAAACACTTTGGATTTAGCTTTCAATGGATATACCCATGCATGCATGGAGTAGTCATCAATGAAAGTCACGTAGTACAAGTAATTTCCCAAGGACGGAGTTTGCATAGGCCCACAAACACAAGCTTGGCAAAGTTCTGTACTTTCATCAATATCAATCATGCTTGGGTCAATACCCATGCAATCTGGAACCAGTCCTGCTTTCATCTTGCCTTTTTTGCCACGTTCCTCTGCTGCTCTTGAACTCTTTGGCCTGTCTTCATGTTGTTCTTGTTGTGCCTTTTTGGGGCACTTCGCGGAGACGTGCCCATGTTCCCCGCAACCAAAACACTTCCCTTCTTTGATGTAATTGGCCCTCTCTCGAAGAGTGAGTCGGGGTCGTGTATCCTTATCTTTCTTTTCTTGGAAACTCTTTCTCTTTCTACTTTCATTGTTAGAGGTCTGTTGGGTTCTCTAAGTCAAGATCTCATCAGTGGGGTAAGTCAAATTTCCCGAATGTATCGCGAAATCCCGTTTCGCATAACCCATCAATTCTTGAATAGAATTTGACTTTTGTCCCACATAGTAGTCTCGGATCTCTATAGGGAGTCCGCAGTAAAACCGCTCAATCTGTTTCTTAAAAGAGACCTTCTTAAATGAAGAGGTTGGTAGAAAAGAGTTCCAAAATCTCTCGCAATAAGCGTCTAAAGAATCTCCCTTGGTCATCCAAAGATGATTCCAACGGGTTTGTATATCTCGTTCGTACTCTCGAGTCAGCCAAGAAGAAATAAAGAGCCTTTTTAATTTCAACCATTTAACTAGAGCTTTCTTCCTCAGAAGAAGAGTGGACAACCATGTTCGAGCATTTTCTTTGAAGAAAGATGTAGCCCTCCTAATCTTGGAGTGCTCTGAGTAGTGCCCTCCAGAGAAGGCTATGTCAAACTGCTGAACGAAGGCCAAAGCCCTCGGAGCATCTCGGAACCCAGAAAAGGATTCAAATTTAATCGACTGTCCACCTTCTTTGAATTCTTTTACTTTCTTGCTTTTGTCTTCGAGGAAGTCATATTGGTTGGCTCTATAAAAATGCTTCTTCTTTGCATAAAACATGTGGTCGTGGGAGTCCGAACTGTCAGAGGATGACTCCTCTGTAGAGCTGTCAGAAACTGGGCGAAATCTAGGTTTCTTTGCCTTCTTCTTGCCCTTTCCAAAGCTATACTTTTTGCTTCGCTTTTTGCCTTTTTTGTCGTCCTCGCTCGAATCAAAAGAGCTGGAAGGACTGTCAAAAGAAGAAAAAGAAGAGAAGAATGGGTAGTCCTTCAATTCGTACATGCTTCTTCTACTTTCTTGCCGATGCAAAAGATGATTGACGACCCAAATAACCGGGGAAGTCAGTCCCCTTCTTGTGCTTTTTCTCTTGCTTTTTGGATTGGTTGTTTGCATCCAAAAGCCTACTGATTTGTGTCTGAACCACCTCTTGTGATTCTTGCTCTGTAAACATCCTCAAAGAAGGAGGTTTCTTGATTGCCAGTTTGATGGGTGGTTCTGTGGCTTTCTGCCACTAGGTGTGCAGTTTTGCGATGGAGTGCTGAGACAAAAAATTTGCACACTGTAGATACTTCGCAAATTTAATCATCTGCTTTGTGCACTCGTCAACCTACTGTCGACGTTCCATCTCTTCAAGTTCGTACTGAGTAGGCCGAGGTGGCCCGTACTCTTCCTTTGTTAAATCATCAAAATCTTCTTTGTGATCTCCTCCTACATTAGCAGATGCAGAAGAAGATGATTGATTCTTGTTCGAATCCGTAAGTGTTATGAGAAAAGGATTGAATTTCCCGGTAAAAGAGAAATCGGCCGCGCTCTGATACAATTGTAACAAACTTGGACACCCCAAGTCTAGATTCTGCCGCGACACAGCAGAGATTCACTTTAAAACAGTTCACAAAAGACGACACAGCCAAGCGTAGTTCCGTGCCAAGAGGTATTTGTCACAAAGTGATGACGTGGCTACCCGCTCTACAGGAAAACCCTAACCCTAACCCTGACCCTTACTGAAGAAAATCAGATTTGCAGGCGTGGCGAGTTGACACTTGGCAACTGTACGGATCCCCGCGTTTTGCGGCGCATATTGCATAAGGCTGAGCTGCGGCATTTCTGCTTTTGGGCCAGCTTTTCGGACTTGCTTTAATCTATGCAAGTTGATAAAAGAGAGACTCTTTTGCTTTTATTTAAAAAAAGGCTCAAGAGAGAACTTGAGAGAGAAAGATGGAACTGCTTTATTTTACAAGCTTTCTATTTTCAGCTTTTAGCTCTTGGGGCTCTGCTTTTGGCAACCCTTGTACTTTAAATAAGCGGGTGGCTCTCAAAACTCAGAGCATCTGGACGCAGAGTCTAAGTGTGAGCGCCTGCCCGGGCCCCGCACTCTTGTACTTTGAACTCAGATTAATACAAAAAGAAATACCGAAAGGGGCGCCAGTCTTTGGGGCTAGTAACTCTAGGCACGGAACTCCGCCAGCCCAATGTCGAATCAATTGTTAACTATGAACTGTTTGAAGTGGTTATTTGTGTTGTCGCGGTAGATTCTTGACTTGGAGTGTCCAAGTCTGTTACAGTAGTATCAAAGCGAAGAAAAATTATTCTTCTACGGAGGATCCGATCCCCTTTTTACAACGCGCACAGCTTTCGGGAAAGAATCTCCGTGCCCCGATCCTGGACGTATTAGCCACTCCCACCCTTCATACATCGTGCATCAGGCGCGCTCCTGTCTTCATCACTTTGTCTTACAGGCATAAAGCCATTAAAAATCCCAGATTACACATGGGTTCTGGTGAAGAATCTGACAAAGATGACACTTCTCAGTGGGAAGGCAAAGAAAGGTTGAAGATCCCGCACAGGAACTGAAGAAAAGAATGAAGATTTTGGGCAAAATTGTTTTCGGACAAGTTTGCAAGAAAAGGAGTACGAACGTCAACTGCATATTGGCATATGTGTGAACAAATTGATTAAGTACTCCAAGAACCCAAGATTGGTAATACACCTGAAGAATTGCCCAATTGATACGATTTACTCGAGATGGCGTGTGGCCATTGCTTCTCCTCTCAGCTAGGGAGTAAAGCCGAAAAGACAAACGAGTGCAGAAAAGCAGAACATGTACTCACAGAAAAGACATGGACAAACGAAGCAAAAAAAGCAAATCTTCGAAAAGGGCAAGAAAAAGGCAAAGAAGCCTAAGTTTCGCCCAGAATCTGACAGTTCTACAAAGGACTCGTCTTCAGATAGTTCGGACTCCGACGATCACAGATTTTATGCAAAGAAGAGGAATTTCTATAAAGCCAACCAGTATGACTTCCTCGAAGATAAAAGCAAGAAAGTAAAAGAATTTAAAGAAGGTGGACACTCGATTTGAATCCTTTGCGAGATGCTCGAACATGGTGGTTCACTCTTCTACTGAGAAAGGAAGCTCCGGTTGAATGGTTGAAAGGCTTTTTATTCTTGGCTTACTCTGGAATACGAACAAGATATACGAACTGCTTGAGATCGTCCTCGGATGACCAAGGAAGATTCTTTGGACGCTTATTGCCACAAATTTTGGAACTCTTTTATACCAGACTCTTCATTTACGAAGGTCTTGTTGAACAGATTGAGTGGTTTTGCTGCGGATTTTCCTCCAAAGATTCGAGACTACTACTTGGAACAAAAGTTGAATTCTATTCAAGAATTGATCGGTCATGCGAACCGGGGTTTTGCGATACACTAATAGACCCCACTGATGAGATCTTGACTCAATGAACCCAACAAACCTCTCATCATGAAAGTAGAAAGAGAAAGAATTCTCAGAAAAAAGAAAAGAATGATACACGTCCCCAGCAGACTCTTAGAGAAAGGGTTATCTATCTCAAAGAGGGGAAATGTTTTGGATGCGGAGAGCATGTGTCACAAGACGGGCACCACGTGCCAATAGAAAAAGAACAGACTGAACAGACTTTTACCACTTCAATAGCAACTGAACTGAAAGAGAGAGAGAGAGAGAGACGACACGCGAAACGGAGTGGCGGAATTCCACCCCAGAGAGTATTGGCCCCAAACCTTGGCGCCCCTTTCGATATTTCTTTATATTGCATCAAGACAGTACAAGCCGGTACTCCAGACTCTGCACCTTCTCCAGGAAGCATGCCAGAGAATGAGCCCTAGCCTCATATTTAAAGGTTCTTGGCCTAAAAAGCAGTTTACATGAAAAGCTTTCAAACTCAAAAACTTCTGGTCCAAAAAGCAATGCCAAAAGCTGCAAGCGTAAATCACGGAAATCCGTACAGCCTGCCACGTCATCAGCCAACGCAAAACACGAAAATTCCCTGCTGCCCTTAGGGTTAGGGTTAGGGTTTTTACAGTTTTAGGGTTTTTGGCAATAGAATTAGGATTTGCAGGTTTTAGGGTTAGGGTTTTTAGAATTAGGGCTTGCAGGTTTTAGGGTTATGGTTTCCAAAATTAGGGTTTGCAGGTTTTAGGGTTAGGATTTCCAAAATTAGGGTTTGCAAGTTTTAGGGTTAGGATTTTCAGAATTAGGGTTTGCAGGTTTTAGGGTTAGGGTTTCTAGAATTAGGGTTTCAACAGTTAGGGTTTCTGAAGTTAGGGTTTCTTGCATGAATTAGGGTTAGGGTTTCTGCTCTCGGGCAACCACGTCATCACTTTGTGACACTTCTTCTTTTACTTGTTCTTCTTAGGGTTTAGGCCTCAATCGGTAGCTCCGTTCTTCAGTAGGTCGACACGTCAGCAGTTTGTTACATCTCCCCTTCTTGAAAGAGAGTAATCGTCCACGATTACAACATATCTGCAAAACAACTCAAGTTAGCTCAAAAAATTACGAGGGTCATTCGGAGGGACATTCCAAGGGACAATCAGTTTGCTCTTTTTATTAAGGAGTTATCTTCTCCTTTCTGCTCTTTTGATCAAGGAGTTAGCTTCTCTTATTGGCTGTTTTGATCAAGGAGTTAGCTTCTCCTTTCGTCCAAATTGGAACTCTTGATATTCCGACGTAGTAAAATTAGCCATCACACCCAGACCGTACTGATCTTCCACGGGTGTCTTGATGCACTAAAATTACATACCCAGGCAATCTCATCCAATTAGGAATACTCAGTGGTTGGCACATCACAATGCAACACAAATGCTTACATATGCATGTTACAAGACATAGAAACATAAAGCCGCCAATGAACACTCCTCCCGCATAACCTAACAAGGTCCGGGCCGGGAGATATTCAACGACTCCCTCATCACGCCTCCCACATAACCTAAAAAGGTCCGGGTTGGGAGATATAGACGCCTTTTACAACCAAACACCCCCCAGACCGCAGCCTGCGTCGTTTGGAGGTGCTGAGAGTAACCACTGCTCACACTTCTTAATACTCCTCCCGCATAACCATCCAGGTCCGGGCCGAGAGTCACAACAACAATTATTTTACAAGCATACAACCAAACGCTCCCCAGGCATCGGCCTGCGTCGTTCGGAGGTTTTCAAACATCCAAGCATCGGCCTACGTCGTTCCGAGGTTCAAACAATACCAAAACAGTATTTCTCACTACTCCACCCGGGAATAAAATCACCAATCATTGAAACCAGTATTAAAACCAGAGTCAAACAATTCAAATCAGCACCAAAACACGTTCAAAGTAGATAGCATCCATTTCAAACAAATTCCAAACAGGATCACCAAACAAGTTCTCAAACAGATTTCAAACTTAAAAAGCAATCTCGACATCAGTCGAGCTCGAAAAGTTGACTGACTTTCCATCCTTAAACCTGCACCAAAATTAGGGTTAGGTTCATTCCATACGGTCGTAGCCGAGCACAGCAGGGTCCATCAGCTCTTGGAGAGACAATGTTTCTTTGGCGGCGATGGTAGTCCCAAGAGATAGCAATCACACCGAACCTCAAAGGTTATCAACTCAAGAAGAGACATCTACTGAGAGATGTCAAGAAATTTCAAGATATAATCTGCTAGGGTTTCCATGGCAAGCATTTTGAGATACCCCACTCTGCCAGAAGTTGCTCTCCGAAGGAAGATGTCAGAAACCATATAACATCGGACAAAATTTTTCTTGAAAGCTTGCCAAGTACTATTGAGTATGCTGCTTGGTAGCTATCAACATCTCCATGGCACTGCCTCTGAGAAAAAACAGTGACTTGAAACAAATCTTGGATCCTTCTTTTGCAAGTGATCTTAATGGCTTATGCCCTGTAAGACACGAGCGGTGAAGACGAGAGCGCGCCCGATGCGCGATGAAGTAAGGGTAGGAGTGGCTAATGAGTCCGGGTATGATTCCTTACATAATAATTCCAATAGCTTTGTCTGCTCTTTTGTAGGACCGGTATGCTTTCAGGAAAGCACGCGCCTGATGCTCTGATACCACTGTCACAAGACGGACACCACGTGCCAATAGAAAAGAACAGTCTGAACAAACTTTTACCACTTCAATAACAACTGAACTGAAAGAGAGAGAGAGAGAGAGAGACGACACGCGACACGGAGTGGCGGAATTCCACCCCAGAGAGTATTGGTCCCAAACCTTGGCGCCCCTTTTGGTATTTCTTCATATTGCATCAAGACAGTACAAGCCGATACTCCAAACTCTGCACCTTCTCCAAGAAGCATGCCGGAGAATGAGCCCTAGCCTCATATTTAAAGGCCCTTGGCCTAAAAAGCAGTTTACATGAAAAGCTTTCAAACTCAAAAGCTCCTGGTCCAAAAAACAATGCCAAAAGCTGCCAGCGTAAATCACGGAAATCCGTACAGCCTGCCACGTCATCAACCAGCGCAAAACGCGAAAATTCCCTACTGTCCTTAGGGTTAGGATTAGGGTTTTGCAGTTTTAGGGTTTTTGGCAGCAAAATTACGGTTTGCACGTTTTAGGGTTAGGGTTTTCAAAATTAGGGTTTGCAAGTTTTAGGGTTACGGTTTCCATAATTAGGGTTTGCAAGTTTTAGGGTTAGGGTTTCCAAAATTAGGGTTTGCAAGTTTTAGGGTTAGGGTTTCCAAAATTAGGGTTTGCAGGTTTTAGGGTTAGGGTTTTGCAATTAGGGTTTCTAGCATAAATTAGGGTTAGGGTTTCTGCTCTCGGACAAACCACGTCATCACTTTGTGACACTTCTTCTGTTACTTGTTCTTCTTAGGGTTTAGGCCCCTCGACCGGTAGCTCCGTTCTTCAGTAGGTCGACACGTCAGAAGTTTGTTACAACATGGGCACATCTCTGCAAAGTGTCCCACAAAGGCACAACAAGAACGGATTGAAGACAGGCCAAAGAGTTCTAGAGCAGCAGAGGTATGTGGCAGAAATGCAGACGAAAACAGAACTAGTACCACATTGCGTGGGGCCCGTACAGAATCAGATGAATGAAAGTACAAACTTTGCCGCTTTTAGGGCAAAGTGAAGGATCAGGAAGCCCTCTTTTTCTTTGATGAAGTAGCCAAGGCCAACTTCTTTTCACTTGGAATTGGCGGCTCAATTTAGAATTACGTCCGACAGCTCAGGCCACAGGCGGAGGTAGTTTGAGTGCCACCTAGACGGGATGTTGCCATTACACCGATCATTGGCAAGCTTCGTTTGCAATGACAGGGGTGTTTAGGACACGAGGATTTCTACATTATTTCCTTGGGAGATTGTGACGTCCTACTTGAAATCCCTTGGTACCACAAGAACAACGCCGTGGTTGACTATCGGGCCGAGAGAACGACTTTGACAAAAGAAGGGCCCAAAGATTGTACTTGATGAACGAACTTCAATTTCTTTATTCACTTTTTTTTGGGAAGAGAACTGAACCATAAATGAAGGTCGATATGTTTTGACCTAACAAAGAACGCCAAGATTTTTCTCCACACTCATGCCGATTGATTTCCAGAGGGCCTGCCAAGCGAGTTACCACCCGCTCGTCCTGAAGATCATACCACTGATCTGATACCTCGAAGCACACCATCGAACCGGCCCTACAGTGTGAGCCAAGCCCAGAACGAAGAGATTATGAACCAAGTGAAAGACCTCTTGGAAAAGGGTCTTGTCCAGCCTAGTACTTCACCGTATTGCTCTCCAGTGTTGTTGGTTTTGAAGAAAGACGGATCTTGGAGAATGTGCATCAATTATAGAGCTCTCAACGAAATCACTATCAAAAAAAGATTTCCGATTCCTAGAATCATTGATATACTTCAGCGACTTCAGGGATCCTCGTGCTTTAGTAGGATCGACTTGAAAAGTGGATATCATCATATCCGAATCGCGCCGGGAGATGTCTATAAGGCAGCCTTTCGGACGACTTTTGGGTTATTTGAGTTTTTGGTGATGCCTTTTGGCTTAACCAATGCTCCTGCGACATTTAACCGGATGATGGACACGATTTTTCGAGAGTACGAGCTATTTGTTGGCACTTTCTTTGACGATATCATTGTTTTCTCCAAGAATAAGGCAACATAGAGATCATCTGCTTCAGGTCTTTCAGGTATTATGAGATCACAAGTTAGTGATTAATGCAAAGAAAAGTGAATTTTTCCTTCCAGAGATACACTTTTTGGGACACATTGCGTTAGCAGAGCAAGAGTGCAAATGGATCCAGCCACGATAGAGACTATCCGTGATTGGCCCGAGTTGAAGAATGTCCATGAAGTTAGAAGCTTCTTGGGACTATGTTCGTACTACAGGCGGTTCATTCAAAAGTTTGCAGAGGTTGCTTCCCCTTTGCACATCTTGACACAGAAAGGAGTCCCTTTCTCGTGGGGACCCACAGAGGTGACTGCCTTTCAGACTTTGCAAAGAAATTTGACTACAGGACCTGTTTTGACTTTGCCGGACATGCAGAAGTCATTTGAAGTATATTGTGATGCTTGTGATCGTAGTCTGGGTGGGGTCTTAATGCAAGAAGGCCATGTCATTGCTTACGAGAGCCGATTGTTCTCAAGGCCGGATATGACAGCACAGATTTATGAGAGAGAGCTTTTGGCGGTTATCCATGCTCTTACTCAGTGGCGGCACTACCTACTCGGAGCAGATTTAACTGTCTTTATAGACCATCAGAGTTTACGCTACTTCTTGTCACAGAAGCAGCTATTGGAAAAGCAGATGCGGTGAGCGAACATCTTGTCACAGTTTCACTTCCAGATTGTCCATGTTCAAGGACAGAAGAATGTGGTGCCAGATGCTTTGTCTCGGAAGCCGTTGGTTCTGGCTATTTCGCAATACATCATAGGAGCTTCGAGGATATGGTCGACCAGTATGCCACAGATCCGGATTTTGTAGACATTTTCACACGGATACGGGATGGGGAGAGAGTAGCGGGATATTCCATTCGGGATGGTTACTTGATGAGGAAAACCATCTTGTGCGTTACACAACCGTTGAGGGAAAATGTTATGACTGAATGCCACTGTCCACCTTTTACGGGTCACCGTGGCATTGCTACCACCATGAAAGGGGTAGAGAGATACTTCTTTTGGCCGAGACTCAAGAAGGATGTGGAAGAGTTTGTGCGCAGCCAGAAGGTCAAGTTTGACAGGCATAAAGCACAGGGATTGTTACAGCCTTTGCCCATACCCACCCGCCCCTGGGAAAGTATTGCAATGGATTTCATGTTTGACCTCCCGAGAACACAGAGTGGTCACGATGGTATCTGGACTGTTATTGACCGATTTAGCAAACAAGCTCATTTCATTCCAATAAAGAAAACAATCAAGCCGGATCACTTAGTGAGTCTGTTTGTGGCGCAGATTTTCAGATTACATGGCATGCCTGAGACGATTGTCTCCGACAGGGACCCCAGATTTACGAGTTTGTTTTGGAAGGCGCACACGGTCGCAGTTCTCGTCATCTTTCCACCCGCAAGGACAACACTGGTCCCGTGGTCAACTTTTCCTTGGGAGTCTGAAAGGTTGCAATCTCTGTCGTGCCCCAAGTAAAAGGAACCTCTTTCTAAGTCAGTACATGCAAAGGAGAAGATATCTCTACAAATTTTTTAATGAACCACCGATAATATAAGCACAAGCCCAAAAAGCTTCAAACTTCATGAGCATTCTTCAAATCAGGCCAATCACAAATAGTCTCAATTTTGGCCGGCTCCATCTTTACTCCTTCTGTTGAGACAATGCGTCACAAAAAATTTATCTCAAACAAGAAAAAAGCTCGCTTCTTTTCGCGTTTATAACCAATTTATGCTTCCGCAGTGCCTGGAAAACCTACAACAGGTGGTGTCTGTGTTCTGCTTCATTCTTGGAGAAGGTCGTCAAAGAAAGTGCCCACAAATGATCGGTACTCTTTGAAAATCCTATCCATCATGCGGTTGAATGTAGCCGAAGCATTCGTATGGCCAAATATTCATACAAACTCAAAAGTCGTCCTAAAAGCTATTTTGTAGACATCTTTAGGAGCAATTTGGATCTGATGATAACCACTCTTCGGATCAATTTGGCTAAAGCAAGTAGAACCCTTAAGTCTGTCGAGTTTATCATCGATCCTCGGAATGGGGAATCTCTTCTGGTTTATTATTTCTTCATTTTGGGCTCGGCTAACTCTGTAAGGTTGCCGATTTGGTGATGCACTACCGGGAATCAAATCAATCGTGTGATCTTCAAGACATGAAGGAGGCAACTCGCCTGGTAAGCCCTCAAAAAAACAATCAGCCTCAACTTGCAAAAGAGCAAAAAGTCTTGTCGTTCTTTTTTTCGAAGTCTGACATATTCAACCTTTGATCATCATTCAATTCTCAAGAAAATCGAATAAACAAAAAAAAATGGGATTTCATCAAGGGGGACGGACTCGCCTTTCACTTTTACATCAAGTACAATCTCTTTGCCCTTTTCATTCTTCAAGATGTCCTTCCTTGCCCATAATCGACCACGGCACTGTTTTTGGGGAACCAAGGAATTTCTCAAAGGATGTCACACCCTTCCAAAGGCATGATGTAAAAGTCCCCGTGCCCTAAATACCCCTGACAATGCAAACATGGTTTGCCAATGACAGGTGTAGTGGCTTCATCCCGTTTGGGTGCCTCTAGAACAGCCTTGGCCAATGGTCCCATTTCCTCAAGCATCATTCAAAGTAAAGCCGCCGATTCGGTTGAAATGAAGTTGGCCTTGGCTTCTAGAGGCAATCACAATCCTGAGAAAAGGAAAGTCTACAAAGGTAGCCCTGGAGTAATTCAATAGCTGTCTAGCCAGGGCCTAACAACCTATATTTATCCACCTTATATACCATGCAACAATCCACCAATGTGACCATTGAATTGCGAATAGAGCTGAGAGTATCTACCAAAAGTCTGACTCTAACCACCATCCCATCTGAATCCATGATGGAGAGAAAACTCAACACCATTGGGTAGTACCCTAGTTCAATCTACCTTGCACACTAAGCAACAATCCTCCAATGTGGCTGTTGAACTACGGCTAGAGCTGAGAATATCTGTATAAAGCCTGACTTCAATCACCATCCCATCAGAATACATGACAAAGAGAAAACTCACCACCGATGAGTAATACCAAGAGCGACCCGAGTGTTGATGTTGATGACCCAGTGGGAAACCTCACCAATAAAACAGCTTACAGGAATTCAATAGCTAAAAGGCTCTCTCTCTCTCTCTCTCTCTCTCTCTCTCTCTCTCTCTCTCTCTCTCTCTCTCTCTCTCTCTCTCTCTCTCTCTCTCTCAAAAAGCTGGGAATTTGATTTCTGTACATTACAATTAAGCAACATCAAACCTGCAAAATCTGAGAAGCAGAATGTACAAATCAACGATGTTTTTCTCCTCCCGGTATATGTTAGCCTGACCAGCACGACAAGAAAACCGTACTTTTCAACTAGAAAATGCAAATTCTGGCATAATGAACAAATGCCAGGAGCGTTCGCATGTAAGGAAATGTGTGTGGGGAAAGCTCGCACCTGCTTGAGAAGGTTGTCTGCAGCGCGATAGTATTTGAAGAGTGGGAAGCGATTGTCGACGTCGATCTTGGGCGTGCTCGCTGCGATGCTGATCATGGGATTGACCGTGCTGGCAGTCACGGATCTCATCGCTACGCAGACAACGAACACGGCATACACAGAGGCCTCATTAGATGGCCAAAAAAGCAGAGAAACAATTATCTAATTGTCTGTGTGAAACTTTTGAAACTTGTGTAGAAATTGTGCAAAAAAAAATATTTACTTGGTGAGCCCACAAGTGGCCACATGGCATGATCGAAGCCATTGCCCACAACTCTAATCGCATGGCAAGGAGCCTCGTGAGAAAGCGCTACTTTTCATTATTATTACTTGTGCTTGCGTCGTTCTAAAGGTTTGCACAAAGCTGGCCACCATGATTCAGGACAAACAATAAGGCAGTTGCTTGCTTGTTTTCTGCCGCAAAAAATCCAAGGTCTACAAGCACTCACCATCCGCATGATTGCCTCTACCCATACGTGTCGAGAACTCTACATGCATGGCAGCAGTTATGTCTCATCAATGCCCTCAAGCTTGGGCCGCCAATTTAGCTTTGCAGAAATTTTGGAAGCTGCAAACAATTTTGTTGAAGCTCAAGTGCTTGGAGTCGGAGGGTTTGGCAAGGTTTGCAAAGGCATGATGGGTGAGGGAACTAGAGCTATAATAAAGAGAGGGAATCGAAGATCATAGCAAGGGATAATTGAATTTTAACAGAAATCAACACGTTGTTGAAGTTTTGCCATAAGCACCTTGTCTCCTGATGCAATGACCTACACGTGCAGCTTGAAGGCATCTGGCGTCATGCAAGATGGTATGGTCAAAAGAGTTCACATCTTATTGGGAATCAAAGATCATAGCAAGGGATAACTGAATTTTTAACAAAAATCGGCATGTTGTTAAAGCTCCGCCATAGGCATCTTATCTCCCGATTCAATGGCCTACACGTGCATCTTGAAGGCATCTGGCATCATGCAAGATGGTATGGGCAAAAGAGTTCACGATCATATTGTTAGTCAGAGGCTATTGACAAAAAAAAACTTCATTCAACAGATGCGAAGATAGGGCCTTGAGCTCCCAATGCAATGACCTATAGGTGCAGCTTGAAGGCATCATGCAAGATGTTGGTATGGGCAAAAGAGTTCACGATGATATTATTAGTCATGGGTTGTTGACAAAAAAACACTGTGCTTGGCATTGTCTTGGTTGACATGTATGCCAGATGTGGTGTACTTCATAAAGCACACAAAGTGCTGGACGAGCTTCCATGTCGTCTCTTGGAATGCTCTGATCGCGGGATATGCCCAACAGTGGCATCTTGGCACGGCCAAGATGCTGTGGGCTATTTTCAGCACATGCAAAGAGAGGGAAACTCTCCAAATGCAATCACCTACGCTTCTATCTTGAAGGCATGTGACATTGAGCTCCCGATGCAATGATCTACACGTACAGCTTGAAGTCATCTAGCATCATGCAAAATGTTGGTATGGGCAAAAGAGTTCACGATGATATTGTTAGTCAAGGGCTATTGACAAAAAACATCGTGTTTGGCACTACCTTGGTTGACATGTATGCCAAATGTGGTGTATTTCATAAAGCACAAAAATTGGTTAACGAGCTTCCATGTCGTCTCTTGGAATACTCTATCGCGGGATAGGCCCAATAGGGGCAGGAAGCTTTGGGCTGTTTTCAGCAGATGCAAAGAGAGGGAAGATCTCCAAATGCAATCACCTATGCTTGTATCTTAAAGGCATGTGGCATTATGCAAGATGCTGATATGGGCAAAAGAATTCACGATAATATTGTTAGTCAGGGATCGTTGGAAAAAAACTACATACTTGGTGCTGCCTTGGCATGTATGCCAAATGTGGTGCACTCGAGAAAGCACAAAAAGTGCTTGAGGGGCTTATTGTTCGGAGCGGCATCTCTTGGAATGCATTGATTGCACGATATGCACAACAGGAGTGGGGCTAGAAAGCTCTAGGCTATGAATCACCTATGCAAGCATCTTGAAGGCATGTGGCTCTATCTAAGATGCTAATACGGGCTTAATTATGTGCTCTGACATTGTTAGCCAATGGCTGTTGCAAAAATTATCGTGCTTGGCATTGCCTTGGTCCACACACATCCTTTTTCTCTCGCAACACCACCAAGGAAGTAGCAATACATGCCTTGGTCGACATGTATGCCGAATGTGGTGTACTTCATAAAGCACAAAAAGTGCTTGAGGAGCTTCCTGTCCGGAATATCGTCTCTTGGAATACAATGATCGTGAGATATGCCCAACAAAGGCATGGCCAAGAAGCTCTAGGCTGTTTTTAGCCTAGTGCAAAGAGAGGGCAGCTCTCCAATTGCAATCACCTATGATTGTATCTTAAAGGCATGTGGCATTATGCAAGATGCTGATATGGGAAAAAGAATTCATGAATTAATTTGTTAGCCAAAGGGCTATTGAAAACAGATGATTGGCATTACCTTGGTTGACATGTATGCCAAATGTGGTGTACTTCTTTAAGCACTCTTTGTTGAGAGAGCGTATATGTTTTTTGATTCATGGTGCACTCGGGTGGTAACCTTGTACAAGAAACTCAGTTTGGTCTTTCTTTTGTGAGCTCACTTAAAGACTGTGCTATTTGTACCAAGGCAGCAGGATACATGCTGATATTCACGATAGGTGGTTACTTGAAAAGGACACATACTTATCCAACATGTTAGTCGGTATGTATGTCAAGTATGGTGTACTTGTTCGAGCGCACCATGTTCTTGACAACCTTCCTGTCATGAATATTGTCTCTTGGAATGCATAGATTGTGGGATATGCCCAAGAGGGGTAGGGACAAGATGCTCTAGGCTCTTTTCAACAGATGCGAAGATAGGGCCTCAAACTCTAGGTGCAATGACCTACATGTGTAGCTTGAAGTCATGTGGCATCATGAAAGATGTTGGTATGGGCAAAAGAGTTAATGATGATATCGTTAATTAGGGGCTGTTGACAAAAAACATCATGCTTGGAACTGCCTTGGTTGACATGTAGGCCAAATGTGGTGTACTTCATAAAGCACAAAAAGTGCTTGACGAGCTTCCTCTACAGAATGTCGTCACTTAGAATGCTCTAGTCATGAGATGTGCCCAATAGTGGTAGGGCAAGGAAGCTATGGGCTATTTTCAGCAGATGCAAAGAGAGGGCAGCTCTCCAAATGCATTCACCTATGCTTGTATCTTGAAGGCATGTGGATCTGCCCAAGATGCTAATATGGGATTAAATATTTGCTATGATATTGTTAGCGAAGGGCTGTTGCAAAAATTGTCATGCTTGGCAATGACTTGGTCCACACACATCTGTTTCCTCTCACAACACCATCGGGCAAGCATCAATAAAGGCTACACAAGCAAAAAAAGGAGAGGGAGAGAATGAGTCTTTCTTTTACAAGCTCACTTAAAGACTATGCTAAGGAGAAGGTTTTGTACAAAGGTAGTAGGATTCATGGTGATATTCGGATAGTGGGTTACTTGAAAACAACGTATGCTTGGGGGAAATTTTGGTTAGTATGTATGTCAAGTGCAGTGCACCTGTCAGTGCGCAACAAGTCTTTGGTGAGCTTATTGTTTGGGATGTCTTCTTGTGGAACGCATGGACTGTAGGATATGCCCAACATAGACGCAATCACCTATGCATGCATTCTGAAGGCATGTGGCTCTACCCAAGATGATGATATGGGCTTAAATATTTGTTCTGATAACTATTGCAAAAACTGTCGTGCTTGGCAATTTCTCGATCCACACATCATCCATTTTCTCTCGCAACACTGCCAAGCAAGCAGCAATACAGGCTACACGAGCAAAATGAAGAGAAAGAGAATGAGTCTTTTTTTTTGTGGTGTACTTCATAAAGCACAAAAATTGCTTGTTGAGCTTCCATGTCGTCTCTTGGAATATTCTAATCGTGGGATATGCCCAACAGTTTGCAGGGCCAGGAAGCTCTAAGCTGTTTTTAGCAGATGCACAGATGCAAAGAGAGGGCAGCTCTCCAAATGCAATCACCTATGCTTGTATCTCGAGTTGCATACATGAGGAGAGCCCATGCTTGGTCTACAAGGAGACTGTGCACTACAAATAGGAATCTGGCTACAGCATAATGTAGGAGAAAGAGTTGATGACCGACCAGAGGGAGATAATGCAATTTTATCAAGGGAAAATCTACCAAAAAGCACCCATAACTCCTTATGTAGCGGACCTTTGACATAGAACATAAAACTAGATTTGCTTCTCTTTAAGCTCAATCAATTTGCTACATCTCATGTATTTGTCTTAATGCCTGTTTTGTGTCTAGCAGGGAGGACATATATTCACAATACTAGAGGTTTCAATTGCACAAGTGCAACTCAAACTCGACAACACTGCAAGGTTCGTTATCTGCATCCAATTTTTGATGGCTATGCGTTTGCTTGGTGCAACACATAAATGCTACGGGGCAAGGCACGGCTTTTGTTTCTTATAATGTTTGGAGAGACCACAGTGCCAACTCTCCACCATCAACTCTGCACCATACTTTTGTATGGCACTTTTGCATGACGTGTACTAGATACTTTGCAAATTCAATCTAAGACGTTTCATTGCAAGATGTAATGTTTAACTATTCATATTGTTTTTTTGTAGCTTGACTCAAATATCGGCTTGTAGATTGGACAACTGAAGAGCACCGATACATCACAGCAGGTCAGTAAAGCATTTCATTCCTTGTTGCAGTTCATTGACGCTTTATCCATTTTCTTGTTTTAGAATTTTGCACATTACTTCCTTTGGTTTAGTTTGCGAGCTCATCCCCCTCACCGCAAGAAATACATGTTCTTGAAACAAATAAGAAAGATTTAAGTTCTCCTTGCCACTGTTGTACATGTCTCATTGAAAGTTGTTGTTCTCTCTGCTAATACAACATCCTCTTTCTTTCTTTTGTCAATCATTGTGACCATAATCCATTAGCAAAATTTACATCAAGTAGATTGGTTCACTGTTAAAATACTTGCAATTTTATTTAAACAAACAACATGTTGATTTCTAACATAAATCTCTTTTATTTGATGCACATAACCTTCTATCCTCCCATAAACATAATAACAAGTTTAAAATGTGTCTGCTTCTCTGCAAAACTCAATGTACTATCTCAAAAATCATCCCTGTAATCTCTATTAATTGATACATAACAATTCTTTTTAAATGTATATCCCTTTCTCGTAGTGACGTCGTTGCCAAATCACGTATGCTCCTATTTCCTTTAGTGCTCTCTCTCTCTCTCTCTCTCTCTCTCTCTCTCTCTCACACACACACACACACACACACACACACATACGCACACATAGTGGGGGTTGGACCATGGCAGGTGGCATTATCTCTCTCTCTCTCTCTCTCTCTCTCTCTCTCTCTCTCTCACACACACACACACACACACACACACACACACACACACACACTCACCCCCACTTGTGACCTGTGAGCCTACGTTCCCTCATTGTTTAGAGGCGAAGAAGGGGCAGGCAATGAGCGCTGGCTAGCTGGGGCAAATCTTGGAGAGCAATAATCACCCAGAGTGGCAGTCATTCAGTAATCGTCCAGAGGTCCCTGGTGATTTAAGGGAGCTCTCTCTCTCTCTCTCTCTCTCTCTCTCTATCTATCTATCTATCTGTGTGTGTGTGTGTGTGTGTGTGCGCGCAAAGGAGGAGCTTGCCATCTCTGTAGAGGGATGAGGAGCTAGGGGGCATGCGAGAGCTTGGACGGGGTAGACGTGGCCCTCCAATGTGGACGGATGCAGAGGTGGCTCTCTAGCTTGGGGGGTGGGGTGGGGTGGGGGGGGGGGGGGGGGGCGAATATCCGTTGGGCGTGGCTTTTATTATTAGAGAGCCAGAATGTCTATGAGAAGGTCCCTTGGAGAAAAGTAAAAGGAGAAAGTAGAGTCTTGTATTCACAAAGAAAGTTTCGATATGATATCAAATTGAATGAGTTTGCAAGCCAACGTCTAAAGATTGGTTTGGGCAGCGAATCAATTAAAAGTTGGGGCTACGATATTTGAATGTCGAGACATGGTGACTCATAATCGGTGGCTCTTTTTTCAAGGCAAAAAATTTATGTGGGTTTTGTTAGAGCATGTGCAAAGTTATTAATTAATGCATGCTAAAGATTTGCTCTCATTAGCTTATCCAAAGTGGAACTCCCCTTTCTCCCTCGTTCTTGCACCCACACATCTTGCTTCTAGCCTTGCACTTGTCTTCTACAATCCCCTTGGTTCTTTGTGTTTACAGGTGCCCCTCCCCTCTTGCCATTGCTTTCATCCTCCTAGTGCCCTCCTGCTTCACACAATGCCAACACTAATTATGACCATCAGCTCCAACAACACACAGAGAGGTAGCACTCTTGAAGATAAGCGCATGAGAGAGAGAGAGAGCATGCCTTGGCTCCACCTTTGTCCCCTGCATCTACATTCGCTGGCTCCTTTGCTACCCTACCCTCAACCTCTAGGTCCCTTCCCCATAATGGAGCACAAAGGCACTACCTTGCCCTCCTTCACAATGCCTCTCTAATATGTTCTCGAACCCTTCATTGTCTACGCCTGCATCGGAGGCCTTCACTCTAGACAAGCGTGAGAGAGCAAGAGGTAGTGTGTCCATGCATAGGTTTCATCTACACCTTGCATGCCTACCTTGTCGACATGCCAAAAAAATAATCGTCTCTCTCTCTCTCTCTCTCTCTCTCTCTCTCTCTCTCTCTCTCTCTCTCTGCGCAAGAGCCATCGCACCAAGGGCATCCTAATTGTAGCCACCATACTTTGCCAGCCCTTGAAATATCTCCCACAACTTCGTTTCTCCTTCTCGCTCATGCGCTTAACCAAGGGCAATTGTGTACGCAGACAAAGGAATGTTTGTCACAATTTCTCTCACCCATGTCAACGGCGTGCCTTCCTATATTGTTCACTCACCTCTCCTAATCTCCACCCTTGCATGATTTGCCTGCATGCGGCTCCCTATATTGCGCGCATTGGAGAGAGAGAGAGAGAGAGAGAGAGAGAGAGAGAGAGATTATTGAAGCTTACTCATAGTTCTAAATTTAAAGTTCGACACAAAAAACAACTTTCCTAAATAATATCCAATAAATTATGTGTGTATGTGTGTGTGTGTGTGTGTGTGTGTGTGTGTGTGTGTGAGAGAGAGAGAGAGAGAGAGAGAGAGAGAGAGAGAGAGAGAGAGACCTTTACTGAAGCTTACTCATAGTTCTAAGTTAAGCTTCATAGTTTTAAGTTTTAAGTTTTAAGTTTGACACTAAACGCAACCTTCCTAAAGAATCTCCAACAAATTCTCTTTAAACAAGTGATAAAATCACGAGGTCTGCCCATGACAGTGTGCCTCTAAGCGGAAAAAAATATTTTCAAGACGCAATCTTCTTGTGTTCATTGCTAAGAAAGGTCTTAAAAATAACATGTTTATCCGGTTCTGATAGAGATTTAGGATGCTAAAATTTTCTTCTCTCTTGCACCACTTGTAGGAATGTTCATATGATGCCCATGCAACCGCAGGTGAGTGGTGCTGATACAGAGTCAACACCCTCGACACACGAGGGTGGTAGAATGGTGGGGTGGAATATTTGACAGTATCCTATAAAGTAATGGATTTTTTAAAAGTACCTGTATGAGTGTATGAGTAACATTACTTATGAGAAGGAGAGAGATTCTACCTAGAAACGATTCTAGGCCTATTGAATTTTTCAAAGACATGGCTACATACTTTTTGCATGTATTCCTCGAAGGTAAACTTGTTTATCAACTAGCAATGTTTGAAAGTATACAATGAAGGCAAGACAAAGCTTGCCATGGGAAAGGTAAAGGTTTAACCCAATGACCAATGACCCAGAAGGTACTACAAAACATCAAATAAACTCTTATTTCAATTTGATCCATTTTGAAGGCAGTTTGTTTCTACACAAATTCAGAGCCTCAGACATACTTTTTCATGAGGTGCAACCAAAACTACAACATCCTCCTTTCAATGATGTTCTCACTATGTGGGTAAATTTGCAACATGGAACTTTATAAACTAGATGGAAAAACTCAATGATGGATTCATCTGAGCCTTAGTGCTGCAATAAAGAGGCTGTAAAAGAATACCCCAAAGAAAAATTCTAATAACATATTGAGAATATGGACGTCTACATAACTCTATTCGAAGAGAAAATTTAAGCTTATTAAAGATGAAAGTATTCCAAAGTAAAAGTTGGAGGCATTGCCCAATGTTGTACATCAATGTAGTGGAAAAATCAAATAAGAGTTGAGAGGATACATAGACAATGAACTAAATATACTGGAAACAATGAAGAGAGTAAAGAAAAGAAGGCAGAACGAGAGGGAGGGGATCATGCCCCTTGTCTGATGTAATCGATAAAACTTAGAACCTTGTGTTAGATGCAAACAAGGATGGCCACAACATTGACACCAAAACTTACCTCACTTGACCAGCATCCAGTGGCAACCTGCATCAAGGACCTCAATGATCCCACATTTCTTATTGTCCACTTGCACTCTATCCTTAGCCGGTCATGGTTAATGCCACTGGTGTATCATCCTAGGTTCCCTGTTCTTTACTATGTTTGCCCCATGTGTGCAAATCAGCGGCCACTATCATGATCCTAGAGCTCTCTCTGAGCCTCTGCCCTATCCTGTGCCAGCCTCAACTGGCAGGTTAAGTGATGATCAACTGTGTACAACAACAATGGGTAGCGGGTCCCTTTGAGGTAGCATGGTCAAGCTCAGAAGGTGCATCATGAACATGAGGCATGTGTGTGTGTGTGTGTGTGTGTGTGTGTGTGTGTGAGAGAGAGAGAGAGAGAGAGAGAGAGAGAGAGAGAGAGAGAGAGAGAGAGAGAGAGAGAGATCCCATGATTTGAATGCAAACTAATAGACATGCATGGCCATGGAGGTTTGCATCTATACACAGATGGTAGTGTGTGTGTGTGTGTGTGCAAGAGAGAGAGAGAGAGAGAGAGAGAGAGAGAGAGAGAGAGATGCATGCTTCGAGATTCTCGATAAAGCAATATAATATCAGGTGACTCTAAGTTCTAACGACTTGCCGATGTAGGCAACAGGGCTATGTAGTATGCTGTGAGAGAGAGAGGGGTGGCAAGGGAGGGAGTCGAGACTCCGATTCCCGAAGAGAGAATGGGGCATGTTGATCGTGGTGTCTGCAATACTTTTTCAAGGTGAATTTTGAAGCACCCAAACCATATGATGATAAGGTGAGGCACATGCACTAGAAATATGTTTTTAGATGGATAGCCTCTATGCATAGGTTAATGATGTTGGGTAATAGGGACATCTTGACCGTATCATTCCCCTTTCCCCTACACCCATAAATGGGCTCATCCTATATCAACCAATATTTAAATTTATGTATTTTAATATATATACAATGAGTATCTTATAACTATTTCAACCAATCAAAATTGTGCAATGTTTAAAAAAAATAAAATCTCCTTTTTTATTAGCAAAAAGGGGAGGCATTATTAAGGCCTCACCCCTTTGGGGCATGCCAAAAAACCTCATCATCTCAAAAGACGGTCCTTTTGATAATCAATTTTGCACTAAATTTTTCAAATTAATCTATTTTCAAAATAACTTCCCTTTTTCATTAGCAAAAAGGGAAACCATCACTAAGGCCTCCCCCCTTTGGGGCAGGCCAAAAATGCATTTTCAAAATTTGGTACCAAGACAAATTAATATCTTGAGAATGATACTTTTTAATTTTACTTCAAGATAATATGTTCTCTTTTTATTTGAACTCAAAGTCTAAAGGATGCAAAATGACAAAAGTTTTTTCCATTTCTTTTCATAGGAATCACCGAAGATGCTTCTCTAAAATTTTGGATGAGAATACGGGAGGACAAGGCACGTGGTGTGAGAGAGAGAGAGAGAGAGAGAGAGAGAGAGAGAGAGTTCTATTATTGTCCTCGGAGGTCAAATATGACCTATGGGACCAAATAAACATGTCACATGGTGTGAGTGGAGGTCATAAGTGACTCTCGATGCTCAAAGATGGCTGAAATGAGCGTTGCAATAGAGAGCCCACATTGTGGTTGGGAGAGGAAAGTATGTAGGGAGAGCTCATGGCTGAATATATGGGGAAAAGAGGACCTAATGTGGTCAAAAGCTGAGCACTCAAGTAGTGTGTGGTACTCACTCTCTTGCACTTGACGAGGGCATAAGGTGCAAAGCCGATGAGACTCCTCGCCAGTGTCCCAATGTCATGTCTCGCAGCATAGAGAATGGGAGCTAAGACAAATGGAGGCAATGGTGTAGATCGCACTCAATGGGATGGGCTCAAGGATGTAGGGATGGGTTCGGTTACCGCGCTCGGAGAAGAATAGAGATTTGTAGTTTGGGGAAATGCGTGCGGTGTAATGGCTGAAGCGAGAACCTCCAGATTTCTTGATACATTGGCGTTGTAAGAAGGCCTCATTAACTTGGGAGTCGATCGACGCATCCTTGACCAAGTGACATGCATCCCATCTTCCAAACCATTTCTTGATGTCAAGCATCCACCCTGAACTTAGTATTTTGCTCTTGCATGTCTTTTGGACCTGATAGCTATGCCATAGACGTTTTGAAATTATGTTAGTGCCAGAAAGCTATGCCATAGACATCCGTCGCGGTGACCCGCTAACATTGGCGCCGTTGTCGGGGAGCTAGATGGTGAGTGACCTAGTGCATATTTAGAGCGTTCTTTTTTGAAGATTTGTCTTTCCATTCCATTTACAACTTATCATTGAAGCAGCTAGACACAGGGTTTAGTGCTTGATATAGAGTTTAGAAGTCAAGGACTTGCTAGGACTATTCTCAAGAGGTAAAGAGAGTTGTGAGTGAGATAGCCAAAAGCATTTCATTCTTTGATTTTCTCTATGCTTTCAGAGTGATGTACTGACTTTCGTTTTGACTTTATTTTGTATCATTCTGTTTGTTTTTGTTTCATGTATCATTTCAATATTTAGGAGTAGGGTAAGTAGAAACTACCACCATCGAATTGGATGAAAGATGAGGACAAAAAATGCCGAAAACCATAATTTGGCAAAATGACCATAACTCTAAAATTCTCAAACTTTGATGGTACAAGCCTGAAAAGTGATCCAAATTCAAAAATTTGTAGGTCAAGGACATTAGCAGACTCTCTACAACAATCTAAAAAGTTTGAGCAGATTCTATGGAGGAACATGGATCACGATCCATGTCCCCCAGAGATCATTTTTGCAGAAAAGTGATCAGTGACACTATGCATCAGTGGGACATTGCTCTGATCAAGTTTCCTTGAAAGGAAAACTCAAAAATCACATCAGAATTGGCTGATAGGGCAAAAATAGTAAGACAAGCATTTCAAACACAAAATTTTGGGTTTTTCAACTTTTGGAGATCCAAATCACATCACAGACTGCAAGCATACTACTGACCAAATTTCATGTTCAAAAGTGGTGGAACATGGATCACAATCCATGTCCCCTTGACCATCTGGAGCTGAGGTTTGATCAATAGGTACTTGATACCATGTGAAACAACTTCCCAAAAGGCACAATGTCAAAAAATTGAAAAAAATTAAGTCAAAATCGTGAAACACAGAAACTAGTCAAAAATTACAGGGCAGACAGAAAAACTTGCTTTTAAATGAGAAAATTTTTTCTGAATCCAAAACGAAGTGGGTGGAGTAGACTATTGATATTGCAAGTATTCAGCAGATCAAATTTGATGTCAAGATCTGATGGAACATGGATCGCGATCCATGTCCCCCATCAAGATTTTTGGCTGAGATTTGAGTAGTAGGTAGCCGAGACATAGAAAAACACTTTTCCCAAACGAACCGTTTGCAAAAAAGTTGTAAAAAGTGGTCAAAAGAGCCAAAAACATAACATTGTCAAAACTACCACATCAGATTGTAGAATTCACTTTTGCTTGGGCAAAACTGATCCAAATTCCAAAAGAAATCGTGGAGCAAGCTACAAATATCATAAGCTATCAGCACACCAAATTTTAGATCCAAAAGTGGTGGAACATGGATTGCGATCCATGATCCCCATGCGAATTTTTGGACAGAAACTAGCGAAGACCGTTGTGAACAAAAGTCCCCAAACGAGGTTTGTCAAAAAAGTTCAAAAATTGGTCAAAAAGTGCCAAAAACAATTCGAAGTGGAAAATTGTCAAAATAGACCAAGGGATTGACTTTTGATTGACCTAATCAAGTCCAAATCACACAAAAACCATATAGCAGAGATCAAGGGACCAAGGACAAGTTGTGTCAAGTTCCATCACCTTCTAACACAAGGGCACATGGATCGCAATCCATGTCCCCCTGTCACAGACTGATACCAAACTTGCACCATAGCTAGAGCAGATCATAAGGAGTCTAGTGGTCTTTTCAAGATTGAGAATTTGGATATCAAAAACCAAGCCAAAAGGCCCAAACTGCTAAGTACTCTGACAAAGTACAAGAATTGACCTAATTTTCAATCCAAAGGTCCAAATCCAAAAAGTTTTGATATCATAGCACCTACTAATCATGCTGGTTCTCATGGTACCAAGAAAAGTCAGTTTTGCCTCCAAACATGGATCGTAATCCATGTTCCCATAATAATAGCTTGACCTGAAAATTTTCAGATCAATAGTGCATACATAAGGAAACATATCCCCAAGTCCAATTTTGGAAAAAAATCAGCAAATTTGGGTAAAAAGGGAGCAAAGCAGATGACAGACTAAAAACTGCAGTGCAAACCTAGTGTTGGCCTTTTGACCTATCAAACCAAGTTCAAATCCAAAAAGATTTGAGATATAGCTTGTGGACGTAGTGAGTAACAAGCTACCGAGAGATTAAATCAAGATGTGGTGGAACATGGATCGTGATCCATGTCCCCAACCTCAAAATTTGACGAAAATTGGCACAAAACCTACATATGACCTAGTCTACATATTGTCAAAATTTGAAGTGAAAATTGACAAGGGGTAGTGGATCTCAATCCATATACCTCTTCTTCATAGTGAGGCTATTGGATTTGATGAGTTTGTAGACATACTTGAGTGCATCACAAATCTTAAGTTTGAGCTAAAAATACCTTTGTGAGACCAAGATACAAGCCAAAGTTCCTCTGTCTTGATCTTGAGATTATTTTGAGTGCTCTTTGAAGTGCAGTTCACCAAAATTGCTCTAACTTTTGGTACATAACTCTAAATTGAGTCGGTAAAGCTAGGAAGAAAGCTGAATTTTTCTAGGTTTCCTAATTCTAACTTTTAGGGTACCCATAACTAGTTTCCAGAGACCAAAAGAGCTACAAATTCTTGACTTCTGAGAGACCTAATCAGGGGTTAAAAGGGATAAGTTGTACTAAGCCAAAGTGGGTTTGTCAGAGATTGTCTTAAGAGTTTTGAGTGATTCACCACCAAGGTTTTCTACTCAACTAAGAGATATGCATCTAGAGGATAGGCATCCTCTTATCAACAAACCGAACGTGAGATTCATCAAAACCAACAAAGCCAAACCTACACAATATTGATTTTCTAGGCCTACGAAGCCAAGCATTTTTCTCTGTCCATCTCTTATCTACATGAGGAGAGAGAGAGAGAGAGAGAGAGAGAGAGAGAGAGAGAGAGAGCACCCACATATCAAGGAGGCATGGCTGCATATCAAGGAGGAGAATTGTATCAAGCCCGCATCTCCAAGAGGCACGACACTTGCAAGCTCTCTGGCATCTAGCGTGGCCGTTGGTAGTTCAGGGAAGGGAAAATGGACCTTCAACTTGCAAGGAAGGCCTTAGATCTGGCCACGTGGATCAGAGGCCTTCCTCTTTTATATATATGTAGAATACACAAAGGGTTATTATCCTTAATTGAAGACACCTTACAATAATATTTGGGGTATTATTCTATTTCAAAAGCACTTGATAAAGAATAGATGAATCTATGATTACCAAAATAGGCTACACTTGCAAGTTTTCTGGGATCACATTAGCGACAAGAAACATCATCAATCAAGGCAAACTCTAGGAGCTAGGCCAAAATATTGATCATTGGGTTGTGCTTTTATTAAAGGCTTAACATTGTAATAACAATCGCAATTTTGATAAAGGCTTAACACCTATTTCCCTCTCGCACCGAGCCTTGAGATCAAGGAAGGGGAGTATGGTAAATCTTTGAGACATCTTGAGATTGCTCTTAAGAATTTAAATAATCTTCTATTCTTCAAACAAGGGAGGCCTCTAAACTTCACCTCATTGAAAATCAAACGCTTATTATTAGTGGACATTTCAAACATTTCAAACATTTGCTAAAGCATATTTTCCCAGAAGTTCAACCATATACGGGCTTATTAGTGGACATGATAGGTTGATGTCATGAATGGTTACATTGGAATGCAATTAGATTGAGGCCTCATAATTTAAACAATTGCATGTGTGTCAAAAAATAGTAGCGTTTAATCATCTTTCGCACTCATTTTGATCATTTTTAAGAATCCATTAATGATTCCCATCCTAATAAAGTACTACAACACATAGAAGCCAACGTAGTACATCCAGTTTGTAGAGATTTAAAGCTATATGTCCCTTTATAAATTCAATCACATAGCCCTATCGTGATGATATGCATGACTTGAATCACACTTCCACATGATCAGATAACTTGACGCACAATAGTACATCCCATTCTAGTTGCACACGCTGTCGAAGTGCACGGTTCTTCAGGGTTGAGCGAGAAAGCACCGGGTCTCTATCTATAGACAGGAGCTTAGCACACGCTCAAACTCAGATAAAAGAGTGCAGATAGCCTTAATTAATGGCTTAATACTCGTAATACTGATGATTAAAGAGAGTTTAAGAGAGAGAAGATTGCAGATAAGAACACTAGTAATTGATACAAAGAAAAGAAACAAAGATTCAAGACTCAAGAGACGTTGACAATTGAAAACAGGTACATCTTAAGATTTTTGATTGCTCTTTTACAATTCCGTTGCATACGCCCCTTTCGGTATGCCATCCGAGTTGCATCCCTTGGATCAGAAAACTTCCCCAAATTGCATCGTCATTCAGTTATTTCGTGCTCTTGACACTTTTCCCGCCCTTCCCTTGTCTTCTCCAATTGCTCTCAAGCACCATAATTCCCTTCGGTTCCCCAAAAAGCCCTCCCAATATCCTCCAAAAAATGGCCTCCCAAAAATAACCCCTTCAACTTCATAAAGAACTCCTCTTATAGGAGGTAAGCATTTCAAAAAAATAAAAAAAATGGCTTCTTCCTGCCAGTGCATCTCCTTCTTAGTCCCTTTTTAGAATTTGCTCTGCATGATCCCCCCCCCATGTGGCCCTCCATTTAGCATCTAGACTGCATGGCTCGCCATGTGTGTAAGCTTCTAATCTCTCTCTCTCTCTCTCTCTCTCTCTCTCTCTCTCTCTCTCTCATAGCTGCATGTGAACTTATCCCTATCACGCCTTGTCCATCCTTGTTGTGCTCTTGGACGCCTGGCTTTGCTCTCCATTGACCACCTTCACCCTTTCCTTGGATTTCTCCCTCTCTGCTTCCTCTGCAATGGACTCACCCGCGACCCCTAGCACTAGCGACCTAGGACAAATTCTTGCATGTGGGGTATCTCCCAGTGCCATGTGGCACTCCCTCTTGAATGCAAATGTTGGCATTCCCTGCCTGGAACTGATCTCCAAGCCGCCAACTCCTAGCCGCATTTCGCTAATCGCGGCCGCCAAAATACGAGAAAACCATATGCAATCATCCCTTGGACAAATGCAGCAAACTTCAACCGTCCATATCTTGCTCACCGGCAGGATATGTGAGATGACTTCGTACATCACTTTCTACCTTCTTGAGATCGGGCAAGCCCAAAAAACACCAGATGACAGGACTTTCCAAGTAGTCAAACTGGCCCAAACCTGGCCCCCGGCAAACCGTGAAGGTTCCGTAAACTGGCATCTAGGACTTAGATTGACGATTTGAAAAGATCGATATGCCCATAATTTAAGCTTTATGCATCTAACACTTCAAATCACCCTTGACCACCTGTTCCCATCTGCCCTACCCATTTCAGATTTGCAATCACTTCCAACTTTAAACTGCCAAAAGTTTCTCACTAGGGCTCCGTTTGATGAGCCATCTAGACCAATTTACTCAGCACTTCAAGATCTACCCTTTTAAGTAAAAAACCAACCCTTCATTCAATCTTCACCTGTAGCCCAATTGGTTCACTTTGAGGCACTTTTGGTCTACAAAACCCACATAATGCATACATTCCAATCATCTCCTAATATCATGGTAGTATCTAGCATAAACCATCAGTTTGGCAAACCCTTGAAAATCGTCTTTCACCCCGTGCCCGCAAAGCGGCACAACATCCACCCCCTCTAAACCTGCACATCCTTCGGTATGTGCCAATATTTTTTTAAAACTTTTGAAGCATAAACCTGTAAACAAATAACTACTACCCCACTACGTGCATGCTTTGAAAAAAATTCCAACCTGTGGCTTCATTAGAATATGAGGATCAAAGGGAACATATAAGAATTTTCCAATAGTAGAACATAAGTAAGAATTGGCCCATAAATCATAATGAACACCACCTGGATCATATGACATAAAAGTGACCAGCTCTAGACCACGAACATATTCAGCTCCACCTGGATCAAATGGCATATTCATCAATTGGCTTGGACCATGCATATAACCCTCTCTGCCTGGATAAAAAGCTATAAAAAATTCCCCTATGTCATAGGGTAACATCAAATCCCATAAAGCATTAGGCGTCATTAAATATTGCCATATCCCTTGTGCAACTTGGTCCGCCAATGGTTGATCATCAATTACGGGTAGGAGCATTGGTAATGCAGCTTCATCCCCTCGAGAAAGAAAATTTTGGTCCTGCTCATCTGAGTCTGTGAGTGCACTGGAAAAACTCTCTTCATATGGTTCTCGAGAATCCTCAAGAAAAGTTTCCCTTATTGGTACATACCCAAAGTCTAGTAGAACCTCATCCAGCAATTACATAAGGTCCTCATCAGCTCCATCTGGATAAACTTGCTTTTGCATGAAATAAAATTGATTAGTACCCTTAGCATCCATAACTAAGAATCCTTCCAAAGCCTCATCCAATAAACATAGAAGCTCTAGGTCCATCGCTTCAAAAGAATTCTCTACCCTACACATCTCAGGTAGAAAACTAGGCTTTTCACATATGGCATGCACAACACTAGCCATACCTACTATAGAATGATCTTGAATCTTCTCTTCCTCATCCAATATTTTTGAACTTCTGTAGCACAAAGTTCAGCATGCTCATGGAAAATAGCATCCACCACCCTATCCATATGATCAGCACAATGAACCCAATCATAGGCAACACTAAGAGATTGCACTTGATCATGCACCCCCCACCATCAAATCGGGGATCAATCTGCCACATTGTGTCCCTTGCATCACCAAAGCTTGATAAAGAAGGTGTATGCACCCCCTCTAGATCATCACCTTATGGATCTTCAAGTACATTTTCTTAATCATTCAAACCCTAAAATCTAGTGTATCCAAACCCAGTAGATGCTCATGCACATCTACACCTTGTGAACCCTCATGTGTGGACAAACCTTGTGAATCATCATGCCTTTCTCGACCATGTAAGTCTTCAGCTTCAACCTTCATCATGATTTTTGCAATCCCTAGCTTTGCATAGACTGCCCGAACAACTTTTTCATCATCTTTATCCTGTAACAGCCTCCTCAAGCAAACACTCATCGATAGTAGTGTCAAGCTTAGTCTGAATCTGATTGCAAATTTCCGCATAAATAGGCACATTACCACAATCCTCTTCATCTTCATACATGCTTGGATCTCATTGTTCACAAACAGCAGCTTTAAAATTGCTCCAACTATGCAGATGTTGTTGCTGAAGCTCTTGGACGCTCTCAATAAAATCTAGAATCACAAACCTGTTAAACTTTAGAATCCGGTTATTTTTTGGCACCCAATGTAGCTCTAGTTCCTCTTCATAGCACTGCAAGTAACCTGCAAGATCATAGCCATAAAAAATCCCTTGCTGAGAAAAAACTGAACATTTGGCACTTTCAAGTGCTAGTTGCTCCACCATCTCCCGCTTCCAACTTTTTGCCTCTTTAAATTCCCTTTTTGCTATTGCTGAGTTTGATACTTGAAATTTTTTTGGGTTGCTCTGCTCTTGAAATCCACCCAGTTCACCTTTTGCATACTACTGCAATTCCAGTTCTAGATTTTTAAACCGGTACCCAAATTTTGGTTCATAAATTGCACTTGATTTGAATAATGTTGCTACAAAACAACAGCCATCAACCCTATAATTTGCTACATCTCTTTCTTCTTAGTTCGTCACCATGGCTGGCTCGATCTACCTCGGTCAATTTTGCGTTGGGTTCACCAAATTGTCGGAGTGCACTGTTCTCCGAGTTCAATCGCGAAAGCACCGGGCCTCGGGCTATAGACATGAGCTTAGCACATGCTCAAACTCGGATAAAAGAGTGCAGATAGACTTATCTAATGACTTAATACATGTTATATTGGTGATTAAAGAGAGTTTAAGAGAGAGAAGACTGTAAATAAGAACACTAGTAATTGATACAAAGAAAAGAAACAGAGATTCAAGACTCAAGAGACGCTGACAACTGACAGCAGATACATCTTAAGATTTTTTATTGCTCTTTTACAATTCCGTTGCATACGCTCGCTTCGGTATGCCTTCCGAATTGCATCCCTCCCAAATTGCACCGCCATCTAGTTGTTTTGTGCTCTCGATACTTTTCCCGTTCTTCCCTTGTCTTCTCCAATTGCTCTCAAGCACCATAATTCCCTTCGGTTCCCCAAAAAGCCCTCCCAATATCCTCCAAAAAATGACCCTCCAAAAATAACCCCTTAAACTTCATAAAGAACTCCTCTTATAGGAGGTGAGCATTTCACAAAAAAAAAGGCTTCTTTCTGCTCATGCATCTCCTTTTTAGTCCCATTTTAGAATTTCCTATGCATGATCCCCCCCCCCCCCCCCCCCCCCCCAAACCCACATGTGGCCCTCCATTTAGCATCGAGACTGCATGGCTCGCCACGTGTGTAAGCTTCTAATCTCTCTCTCTCTCTCTCTCTCTCTCTCTCTCTCTCTCTCTCTCTCTCTCTCTCTCTCTCTCTCTCTCTCTCTCTCTCTTTCTCTCTCAGCTCCTTGTGAACTTATCCTTGTCGGGACTTGTCCATCCTTGTTTGTCCTCTTGGCCGGCCGGATTTGCTCTCCATTGACCACCTTCACCCTTGGATTTCTCCCTCTCTGCTTCCTCTGCAATGGACTCACCCCCGACTCCTAGTACTAGCGACATCGCTAGTGGACTTCACTCCAAAAACGGGGGGCCTTACAACACGGGAACAACCCTTATGGGTGTGCATGCCATGTCATCAATTGATGAGACCGCATCCACCTACACCAACCAAAATCGCTGCCGTTTGCTCGACAGGCGACCACCCCCGCTTGCGCAGCGCTTGCAGTCCCGCCCATTGGGCAACACCATAGCCACGGGGTGAGGGAGCTCCCCTCTCTCCCCCTTTGTGTGATTAAGAGGGACTGACTCCCTGGCCTATATAGGCTTCAATTCCAGGACAAATTCTTGCATGTGTGGTTTCTCCCAGTGCCATGTGGCACTCCCTCTTCAATTGAGCCTCAAAAGCCTCAAAACCCCTCCCAAAAACACACTGGAAAAAAACCATTTCCCCCCATCTTGAAATTGTTGGCATTCCCTGCCTGGCACACCAATCTCCAAGCCGCCAACTCCTAGCCTCATTTCGACTCCATCATGCTCGCTAATTGCGATCACAAAAATACGAGAAAACCATCTGCAATCATCCCTTGGACAACTATAGCAAACTTCGATCGTCCATATCTTGCTGACCGGAAAGATATGTGAGATGACTCCATACATCACTTTCTACCTTCTTGAGCTCGGGCAAGCCCAAAAAACACCAGATGACACGACTTTCCAAGCAGTCAAACTGGCCCGAACCTGGCCCTCGGCAGACCGTGAAGGTTCCATAACTCGGCATCCAGGACTCAGATTGATGATTTGAAAAGATCGACAGGCTCCATAATTTAAACTTTATGCATCTAACACTTCAAGTCACCCTTGACCACCTATTTTCATCTGCCCTGCGCGTCTCAGATCTGCAACCATTTCCAACTTTAAATTGCCATAACTTTCTCACCAGGGCTCCGTTTGATGACCTGTCTGAACCAGTTTACTCAGCACTTCAAGCTCTAACTTTTTAAGCAAAAAACCAACCCTTCATTCAATCTTCACTTGTAGACCAATTGGTTCACTTTGAGGCACTTTTGGTCTCCAAAACCCACATAATGCATACATTCCAATCATCTCATGATATCATGGCAGAATCTGGCATAAACCATTATTTTGGCAAACCCTTAAAAATGCAGGCAGATGCTCGTCTTTCACCCCGTGCCCGGAAAGCGGCACGACAATGCAATGTCGCTCCAAGAGTGGCGTGAAACAAATCAAGCCAAGGATTTGCATCTCGAAGGGGGAGCTTAAAGAGGACATCGCCTTATTAAAAATGTGATATTGTTACTCGGGTGTCATGTTAAAATGCAAACATCACACACGGAGTAAGGTTCAAGAGACCAAAATGACATTGCACATACAAACATAATAACTATAGGTATTCAGCTTCATAACCCAGAATATGCACACATAGTGTTCAGGCGGAGCCTGTTAAATAAAATCCGAACCCGCAGTTTGGTTTGAGTATGTTGCACCTTTACATATCCGGATGCATCCCCTCTTGGGTATTCCGGACTAAGGTTACTTTGACCTTAACATATGGCATGCACGAAGGACCTAAATGTATAAGAACTACAAAACTTCATTCCCCATAAGAAGAATCACTAGGTAGGATTATAGGGGGAGGTGGGTTGGTTGGTTAACATAAGGCCACAATTGAGCAAATGGCTAATAACTAGGATAGGGTCTTCGGAGAAGAGCAGCTGCTTTAGTCCACTAGGGAGGAGCCGAAAGATCATACAAAGGATCATACTAGTGAATGGTAAGAAGGAAACACAACGTTACCAATGGAGCACAAAGAGGTAAAAACAAATGCCATGCTTGATAGTGGGGTTGGAGTGACCATTGCCACAAAAGAAACATGGGAAAAATGGGGGAGACTGGCTCTAAGAAAAACATGATTGAAACTGTCACTTGTAGATGGATTTTGTGGAGAGACCTATGGGTATGCTAAAACTAAACATAGTATCCTCATGTGGAATTGAGTACAAGGATACCTTTGCCATAGTGGATTTTGGAAAGAGCAACAACTTTGACGTCATTTCTGGGCGATCATTCATGCGTCACCTTAAGATGGTGCACGATTGGGGCTATGACCACCTCTACTTGCGATATAAGGACGTTACAACGAGCATCAATGTCAAGGACCATAGTTATAGAGATGCTAGTCAAACTTTTGTAGAGGTATTTTATCCACAAAAAACAAATACTTGCATGGTTGCACAATAAAGCTTATATTTGGATGTGTGGAGCATCTGAACGTAGATACCTGAGTAAAGAAGGTTGCATTCTATAGAGATCAATGGAGGATAATGAGTATATTTGAGAACCATTCCAGAACATACGTTTGAATCTTTTGGATGGGATCAAATACTAGCTACTCCAGATGTGTGCGTAAGTGAAAAAATGCCTATGAAGTTTTGTGATGAGGATGGCTATGACATAGCTATCTATTTTATGATAAAGGTGTTGAAGGAAGCTAACAAAACTTGTGAGTGTGAAAGCAGAAAAGGTGAGACAAACAACTTTGTCATGAATCATGATGCGAATACACAAACAAATTAAGAAAAGTAGGCACAAAAATATGTAATCATTGACATACATGAAGAATCAACAAAAGTTGTTTCAAAAGAAGCCAAATCCAAAACATCACAACTAAAAGCAGATAAAAAACAATGTTTCCAAGTTCCACTTTAGATGTTCGGCAAACTCAAGATCAAGAGAGGAACAAGGATAACACAAAAGATCGATTGTCTCCTATAATGATCAAATTCAACATTGTAAGGGGGGAAGAGGAAACACATCCAACATCACACACACATCTCTCTATAGCTCATGTGGAATCACAACACCCCAATTCTTTTGAAAAAACACACCAAACAACAAAACTTCACTGCAAACACTTGTCTGCACACACCCAAGCCCACAATCACACACAAAAGCACAACTTATTGCATCTTAATCATCATAATCACTTCTTGATTCTCAACCACACTGTTACAAGAATGAATCACACCACCTAAAAAGTGCATGCAACACTACCTAGATCAACATAATGTCTATCAAGGACATAGATGACACGATAGGCACACGTAGGCAATCTCTATAGCTTGTCAGGCTGAGACCATCCCACACTTACAACACTCTGGAAGGCCAACTAAAACTAAATCACAAATCTCACTGCTCTCAACTACACCACCCAACCCACATATACACAAAAGGAAACTCATCAAACCATAAAAAATTGTACAAAACTTAAAGACCTTCACTAGGATACACATGTCCCAAAGTCTCTACACTCAAAATCCTCACTCCAAACTCATCTGTAGCAAACACGTATGAAGACAAAGTAGAATATCAGAAGTGCCCAAAATTGAAATCTATGAGTATCTTGCATAGCTTATGTTGCCACAATTCTAATGACTACTTGCACGTAGAAAATAGACATTGTTTGATACACTTACGACCACAAATAGCTCGTAGATGCGTTAGCACGTGTGCTCCATTTTGCATGGAATGCTTGGTGTTGTTGCATAGCTCTCTCCGAGCCTATTGTGATGGTCCAGTTAGATATTTAATGTGATGAGAAAGTAGGGAGTGTCACCACGATGAAGCTCACGCTCTCTCCCTTTCTCTCTCACACACAGTCGACGGCAGCTCAAAACTTTGATTATGATAAAGTTCTCTTTACAAAATGACCTATGCACCTTCTATACTAAAGCTACCATAGGTCAAACCAAAAATGGAGTTCAATGGGTTAAATGTCTTTGTATTAGCAATCTCGAAGTGCCATTGCACCCCGACTTCTGCAACCAGACGAGCTGCTCATTACAAATGATGTTTTTAACCATAATCTGCATCATTTCATAACTCTTAAAAAATAAGGTTTTGGTATGAAAAGTGAGTTATGCCGTACTATTGACCCATGGGTCAACACTCCTCCTCTTTGAATTCATGTCGTCTCTGACACGACCTGATTGTCAATGTTGGCGGTCTTTGTCATCGTTTTTGCTTTTGTCTGCTCCACTACTTGCACATTGTCTTTTGAATGCCTCTGTAAATTCCTTACTAGATTCTCTTTTGATGTCCTTACTATAACTTCAGGTATGACTTAAGTCTTTGAGTCTTCAATTGTCTACCTTTTGTGTCTGCTTTTCTTTGTTGGGGACTTATTTATTCTTGCATCAAGGTGATCAAAGTTGCATTTGCCAATGTTAGCTTTTCTTTGTTAGTGACTTTTTTATTCCTGCATCAAGGTGATCAAAGTCGCATTTGCTACTTTTAGCTTTTGTGTGATGTGTAAATCATTATACTGTTTCTACTTGATACATGACTAAATTAAAGCATGACAAACCCCAATTAATTCCCCATAGTAGTAAGTTGCTTCAAAACGGCCTTATCATTCGCGATAGATGATCATCTTTGAGATATCATTGTTCCCCATGTTAGTAAGTTGCTTCAAAACGGCCTTATCTGACATCATTCGCGATAGATGATCATCTTTGAGATATCATTGTTCATTTGTCCCCAAAACTCATATAGATGATGTACAGGGTATGTGGATGGCTATTTGGTTTTAGATTTGAAAAATTGCATCTTTGGCTAGGGGTTAGACTTCTATCGTTTGTTTCAATTTTTTCTTTACCCTTAGCTTGTGTATTCTCTATTCATAGCCTACTGACAAAGTTTGGCTTGATTTGGACTTGTATTTGGTAAATTTTGGATTTCAGTCTTGAAAATGGTTGATGGACATAACCTTCTGGCTACCAAACACATGTAGAACCAATGATGATAACCAAGATTTGGCTTGACCCTTGGTTGCTCCTATAGACATTTATCGTGATAGATGACTAAATTGTCATTTCTACCCCCCCTTTTTTGGTCAGTATTGTTAGTCCCTTTTGTTTGTTTGGCTTCATTAAGTCACATACAAGATAGAAGATTTACAATATAAAGGTCTACTTCCTGTATAGAGCCTTGTAGTCCCATGAAGTGTCAGATAGGCAACTTTACACGTGATGGGTGCTTTTGCTTAGTCGCATCATCAACTTTCTTTGTCCCTTTGACATTATAGCATTGTGCATATGGATTTTGAGACAGCGTGCATGGAGGTTGATTTGCAACCTCAAATCCTTAAAGAAATCCTTTTACATAAGCTACATGGCTTGCATGGGAATGGACAAGACTTTACCATGAGCATTTTGTCACAAGGAGACGAGATATGCTCGACATGAAAGTAGTTTTGTTTGTGCCATTCATGTAAATGTTTTTATGCTTTGAGTACAACATTATATTCGGCAAGGTCGACAACTGGTGGTAATTATTTTCTGTATGACATAGCCATAAGCTGCACCATGGTAATTCAGTCATGTTTTAACAACAGATCAAGGCTCCAACAAGGCAAAGCTGCCTAGCCATAAGGTCAAGTCGGGTATGGCTTGTGACTTGTAAGTGTTGGAATTAGGGTTGTAGGAAAACATCCACACCTTGGAGAAGATGAAGTAAGATCAAGGCACACAACAGAGAGTGTATTACTTAGCGTGAAATGAAAAAATAAGTTAGCCCTATAGTGATGTGCGTATATACAATGCACGGGGGAAGAAAACTCCTAGAGAGGGAAAAAATGCCCCGACGGTACTACGTGTGTTTACACACATCACTACCACATGTATATGGTAACAAATCCCCCCTGGAGTGATGCGGTGAATGAGAGCTAGTACATAGAGTAAAGGCCCAAGGGAAGTGCCATGCCCTGAGGACATGATCAATCCACAAAGTGGAGTAAGCCCAAAGCTTTACAGAAAGCTTCAAACTTCTTACGAGATAGTACCTTTGTGAAAAGATCTACAAGTTTGTCCTGTGTTGGCACATAAGCCAAGCTAATCTCTCCTGCTGAGTGCCTCTCCCTGACATAGTGGTAATGCACCTCAATGTGCTTTTTGCAAGCATGAAAAATTGGGTTCCTCACTCACAAATGCCAATGCGCTTTGACTGTCAGTGTAGATAGTGTTTGCATTGTTCTGTCCAACACCCAAATCAGCCATAAGGTGTCTCAGCCATACACACTCAACCATAGCTGTGAAGACTGCCCTGTACTCAGACTCACAACTGGAAGTGTACATAGTAGGTTTCTTCTTGCTCAACCATGATATGCATGAGCTGCCAAGCATGAAACAAAAACCACTTGTGGACACTCGTGTGTCAAAACAACCAGCCGAATCGGAGTTTGATAAAGAATGTAAGTCTGGTGGCAATGATTCCCCCTTGGGATAAAATAAGCCAGGATGTAAAGTGCCATTCATGTAGCAAAAAATCCTCTTGACAGCCTACCAATCTTAGACCTTGGGATATGCATAAATCTAATGACATGTGAGACTCCAAACTGAATAATTGACCTCGTGTTGCATACATAAATGAGGCATCCAACAATAGTTTGGTAAATAGTGACATCTGCAAGATCACTAGCACCATGAAGACTCAATTTCAAACCAGTTTCCATGGGAATGGCAATAGGTTTGCAATCCTCAAGTCAACGCAACAACCCCAAAGTAACTTTCAAATCAGCCTTAAATTCAGCAATATGTCTCTCATTTGGTCCAATGATCAACAAATCATCTACATAAAGAACCACAATGAGAAGTACATCACCCTCACGCTTTCCATGCAATGTTCTTTTTGTTGGACTGTTACAAAAGAGTCGTTTGACCAAAGGAATGTTAGCCTTCTCATGCCAAGCACGAGGAGATTGCTTCAACCCATACACAACTTTGTTACATTTGCACACCTTATCCTCTTGTCCTTTCTTGACAAAACCGCAAGGTTGCAAATATGTCACCATTCAAGAAAGCAGCAACATTGTCTGATTGATGTACATCCCAACCAAAATGAGTTGCCAATGCACATGGAAAACACACAAAAGTCATACCACAAGTGGGAGAAAACGTCTCTTCATAATCTATGCCTTTTTGCTGTGCATAACCCTTCTCAACAAGTTGAGCCTTATAGCAATCAATCTCACCATCCAGCTTGTGTTTTGACTTATGAACCCACTTTGTACCAATGGCCTTTTTTCCAAGAGGCAAATCACATAAAGTCCACGTGTCATTTTCGATAAGTGCATCATACTCTGATTGCATGGTAGCCATCCAATTTTTTGAATTTTTTGCTTCATCAAGAGATAGAGGTTCCTCAATATCATGTGAGCTAGACACAACCAAAGCATAACAATCTGATGCATAAGATGCATGGCAAGAGCCTGAACGAGTGCGACTAGACAAAGGTGCATCCAATTTACTGTCACGCGATGTATGCACCAGCCATTTGGGCATACCTCTAGGCTGCTCATTTTCAGCCCTTTCCTCATCAAGTACATCATGTACACCTGCATCAGTACAGGATGATCTGTAACATTTTTGGAAACCCCCATAGGTTGTACATTTGCCTCATTGGAATTTACATTCGAACTTCCACCATTGAAAAGAGGCAACATAGTGTCGTAAATGTCCTATGAGCTTACATTACTATCTCTAGTATAGAAATCTAAGCAGACTAAGAAATTTGAGCTTACCCAAAATTTTATTCAACCTGCAAACTCTCACCAAAGCTCACTGAAATCAAAGAAAGTGAGCTGGCACGTGCTGGAGCTATTAGCGTATAAACCCGGGAGGATGCAACCTACTTTGATACCAATCGTTGGAATTAGTGTTAAAGGAAAACACATGTAGCTTGTAGAAGATAAATGAAGATCAAGGCACACAACAGAGAGTGTTTTACTTAGTGTGCAATTGAAAGATAAGTTAGCCCTAGAGTGATGGGCGTATATATAATGCACGGGGGAAAAAACCTCCTAGAGAGGGAAAAAATGCCCCGATGGTACTAAGTGTGTTCACACACATCACTACCACATGTATATGGTAACAGTAAGGAAAACTTATCCGAGCAAGGCTCAATGGCATCCCGTAAACCTTGACAAGACCAAAGTGGGTTTTGGTCACGACAATGCGGCAAGGTTTCCTAGCAACAAAGGCAATTCAGGCACGACCTGTTATTTGAAAAAGAACGGTATACATCAAGACCGAACAATGATGGAAATACAAGCAGCCAACATGCATCTTTCTCTCTACCAGGTCATGGCTCCTAGGTAGTTGTCTGTCCTCGATGCAATCATACACGACATGATCAACTCATTGTTGGCTAGAGTGATCCGACGAGTTTTTAGAGGTACTTGACAATGAGCATATGCAAAGCATTCTTGTGCATGTACGCTTTGTTTTTATCTTTACTGGCAATAGTTTTACCCTTTCAATGCGGTATATTATTCAACAAGATTTCCAATCACTAGGATTAATTTTCTTGTAACGCTGTTGAATATGAAATACCCTACGATGCACCGAGCAAGGCTCCATGAATTTAGTTGGCCATTGATTTCATCAGCGAGTATCTCTTAATGTATACTCTTGTGCTATCGAGCGAAGGGGAAAAGAAAGGCTCCCTACCTATATTGGGAACATGGTTCCTCCAAAGCAATTTCAGCTTGCCAGAATGCACGCATTAGGAAAATTTGGAGGTCATTTAGAGGGCCATATGAAAGAGAGAGAAAATAGAGCGAGTCCAATGAGCTTTAGGGCTATGTTACGTAGGAAAATATGTGGAAAGACTCAAGAAATAGGAAAATAATTTAAAAACTTTCACGAATCTAGGATTGTGGCATCATAACTTCTTTGCTTTTACCGAGCTATTAGGTGCATGTGTGGTCCTACTGCTGATATTCACTTATGGTCATTAACGTACTGGAGGGTGGCCATTAAGCCCACACAAGATATTGGAATTGTAAAACACTTTCCCTCCATTATGATACTTTCTAAGTGAATCTCCCTCCACTAAAGCTTTTCTCTCAGAGCTATGGCTTCCACGTCTTCCCGCCCACGAAGCTCTATGTGTTTATGGTCTCTCACACCAACTAGCAACACCTGCACTTTGCTTAGAAGGCCACGTAGTAGCATATCATCAATTACAATATCAAATTCAATAAGTGCAGAGAACCAATGGGTTGGACAAAGGATACACAAAGGTTCATGGGTCCTAATGCAACCAAGAAGAGCCAAGAGGTCTAGTGCTATCAATGTTTACCACTCAGCATGGAAGGCCAGAGTGTTGGATTTCAAAGTTGAAATCGGCAAAAGATCTGTAAAGGAAGTTCTTGTTCAGCATGTATTTACCCATCCAGACGTGATAGCAAACGGTGGAAATGTGTCAGATATACATCAACCACATTGTAATTGTAAGTATTCTTCACATCTCAACTGCATTTGATTTGTCATTTCACTTATTGATACTCTAAGTTTAACTTTTGTTATATATTTTGCCACGTTTATCCCTCTTCTTATGAGCAATGGCTCCATTCTTCACATCTCAACTACATTAGATTTGGCATTTTCACTTATTGATACTCTTAGTTTTACTCTTGTTATATATTTTGCAGATTTTTATCCCTCTTCTTATGAGCAATGGGAGCCTGTGGAGTGCATAATAGGCCTCTTCCTTGTCATTCATGCCCACATTGGTTCTCTACAGTATTCAGGGAGAACCAGCAAAAGCCTCGCTGATGAAGGAATATTTTTCTATGACCACTTCTACCAACTCTGCCCAGGGAATAAGAATGGCATGTTGGTGAAAGTGCCTCTACCAACCGACTGGAACACTGTGGACTGGCCAGTTCCTGAGGGAACAATGGTGGAGGCAATGCGAAGTAAGCTCTACAAGGATATACAGAGGTCTCTACATAGCTCTATTCCCACCAAACTGGTTAGAATTGCAAACTTTTGCCCTGCTGCACTGTCCATAGAGTTGTTTCATAACTACAATATACATGTTATGAAAACTATGTTCATGTGCAAGTCATTTCAACATTCATCCTATGACAAACTTCTTGACAGAGGATGTTATGTAAAGGAAGAGATTGGCATATGGTGTGAGGTCGCGCTTGACACTCTAGTTGTCAAGAACATGATTGCAAGCCAATCACTGTTAGTCTCCTTTTGGTATATGTGATCACAAATGCTCAGAGGTAAGTACATTCCTATGGACCAGGTTTCTGCAGGTTTGGAAGATAATTCTGCTATGGATGTGGAAGTGTTTGATAAAGAGCATGGCCTAATGTTGGTGGTTACAATAAGGGAGCTATGCAGTCTTCTGCAGTTGCGGCACGACATAATTGAAAAGTCAATGGACAGGGACCTTTCAGATTTTTCCTTTTTCCTAGCTGGTCGTAAGCTGATGCGGAGTAGGGAGAAATATATTTTGTGCAAAGAGTTGGATGGTCGGGTTGAAATAGTGTCAATGTAACAGAGATTCTTGTGAACCCAAGTGTATACGAGTGACTTTCAATACATGAAGTTTTTTTGAGCTCATTTGTCAATTGTGGTCTGTGAATATAAGTGTTCTTGAAATATATTTCTTTAGCCATTGCCACATCTCTCTCTCTCTCTCTCTCTCTCTCTCTCTCTCTCTCAATGTAAGGCAACACAAAGACATGATAGAAGAGTCATTTTAATTCATTAGAAAGTACAAACTCGTCCGTGAACAATGGACTGAGATACAATTTCTTTAAGTATGGAATCAAAATGTCTTAAGGTAAAAATCAAAGGTATGCCCTTCAAAAGAGGGTGGTGAGATAGTTGTTCCTGGTGGATTTAGGTCTCCCTTTTCAAGAGTATCATCAATCAGTAGTGTATTATTTGCATCAAAGGGTACATCGATTTGGCTGATCGAATCGTTGTACAAAAGACGTAAGTTGGGTTTTTTAGGGTGGTAGTGGCCGTCGATGGTAACGCATCTTCTCTGATCATACAAAAAGGAAAAATCTCCCGTATGAACACCGGATACAACGCAAACTATTCTAACTAGTGGGAACAAGTTTTGCGGTTGCATTGAAGACCATACGACAACTCTGAACTCGGGGGGTTCACTATGTGTAAAACTACCATATCACGTTCATTCAAGACATGTTTGTAAAACCCCTTATCTGTGAATTTTGTTAAGAATATAATGTACCCTTTTCTTTTAAAATCTATAAGTTTTTTTCAAATTTTAAAAAATAATGCCCTTCTGTATATATATTTCTGTAAGTTTCAAGCACTTTAAATACCCTTATGTTGAACTCACGTGATAGATTACATTTTTATTAGTTGACCTCCCCGGGATTCTAAAGCGCGGAAGAAGAAACTGAATAATTTTTTTTTGTTCCTGGACGAACCACAACTCGACAAGTACCCATCCGAAATGTTTGCAAATCCTCGTAGGTGTCTGTTATAGCCATAGGCAGGCACATCAGCAGCAATCCATTGATGTCCAAGATAATCAACCGCTACAAAAGTTGACAAGTACATATAAGTAGTTAGAAGCTGAACATATTTTGCCATACTTGAATATACATTACTGGAACAACCGTATCAACACGTAGCAAGGGTCCATACTGGGTCTCTATAGTGTTGTTGTCATTGTTGCTATCCTCTGCTTTTGCTTCGTCATCGTAGTCATCGTTCTCATCTTCATCAAGGGTCTCCCCCATGGCTCTTTGTGCCTCATCAGTTCGCTTGTCTTCCATGGTTTCCTCCAAGGTCTTTTCCTCACCCTCCGTTGGCCGGCTTGCCTCATCCATATCCTTTTGGGGCTCCTCCATTGGCCAGATTGCCTCATCCATAGGCCTGCTTTCCTCATCCATGCTTGCTTGCTTTTAGGGCTCCTCCTAAGACTGGCTTGCCTCATCCAGGGTTCCCTCCATGGGCTTTTTTGGCTCCTCCATTGGCCTACTTGCCTCTTTCATTGTCTCCTCCATAAGCCCCTCTGCTTGTACACTAGCACCTTGCATATCCTTGTTTGGCCTTTCTGCATCCTCAACCCTTTAATCTTTGGCTGGTATGACCCTCTCGGCCCATTGTGGTTCCACTGTGTATGATGCAGGGGTTGTGGTGGTGGCTCCTCACATATTGTCATATCGATTGTGCGGTCGTCCAAGCAGCTATCTTCAGCTTCTCTGGGGTTCGACATAGTGAGAAGGTGTTGTATTAGAGTTTCCCGATATCTTTGCAAATAATCATATGTGTAGTTCTCCACAGCACTCTGCAAAATTTGAAAGACCACATAGTGAGAAGTCTTGTATAAAGAAAACCAAAACTGACTGAATGCATTGCCAAATGGTTACCTTAGTCATGAAAGGTTGTAATGCAAAGTAGCTTTGCAGGACATATTCTGCATGGAGAAGACATCTCTAGCCACAAGAAGTTGCATCGGTTTGATTTGGTACAGCCACATCTTTGATTGGGGCCTTGTATAGTTCGTACCTTCCACATAGCTTGCCATAAGCAAGCAATAATCTCTTTACACAACTGCATAAAAGAGTATCGGATGTTAGCTCGAGGCTTTCAAATTTACATGGATATCCATAAGAAACACTTTCTGATACATAACACTTACAGCCTAATTTCAGGGTGGGTTCCTTTTATTGAGTTGAACACCCACACTGCTGGCTGGTCAACATCAAGGCATATGAGACTCCAGTGATGGTT